>NC_061498.1:958014-1040514 GCF_022539355.2 Hippoglossus stenolepis | reverse complement strand
CTTATTTTTAAACCAATGCATTTTACAAACATGCTGCTTCCAATTAAAAATCCCATAGAAACAGACACGTTTTCAGCAGTTGATATATTATTATTATCTTTTTATATTTTCATATAGTTGCTGTTTTACCTGCTGCTTTAATAAATGCTGCATATTAATATGAGCCATCAACTGAAATGTTCAAGACTGCAGCGCCCTCTAGAGGACAGGGTGGGTGTTGCAAAAGTGTTCAATCAAACGATCACATTTTATTTGTACAGATCATATTCACAAACAACAATTTTCCTCATCGGACTCAACCAGGTGCGACATCCTCTGTCAAGAGAGAGGAAAGAATACTTATGTTTATTTGTGTATTATGTTCACTCCCTGTAATTTAGAGTTCTTCTTCCACTAAACGTTTGAATTAAACATGATACACTTTACTGCACCGACATGTTTTATTCAATCACTTATAACAAATAAAATATGTTGTATGGTTGACGTGGGTTGTTTCTTTTTCTCATAGAACCACAAACATTAATATACTCTATGAAACTTTATTGATAGAGTGTAACTATCATATTGATCAACTGAACTTCACATATTAATTTACATACATGTATATTAATATATAATGATATTGATTGTCGTGACTTAATGATAAATATTTAAAAAAAATTAAAATCTAAATAATTTTAAGAAAAAATGCTTCAATTTCCATAAAATTCGAATCCATTATTTTTAAGCTTTTATTTTGAAAAGAATCACGGAAACGTTCGACGGCCAGTGGACGTGGTGCCAGACATTAGACGGGCCCCATGTTAGCGTCCAGCGGGTGAAGGGAGGAGGTGAAGCCGCATCATGTGCAGCATCCAGCGGCTCAGAGCGCTCGTCAACGAGCGTCTGTCGGCGGCCGCGGAGGAGATCTTCGAGGCGGTGCAGAGAACCATCGCGGGCTACGAGCGGGAGATGCTGCAGTCCGAGCAGGAGATCCGGCGGCAGCGCAGGATGCTGCGGGGCTTCCTCCGCCCGGAGCCCGAGGTCCACAAGCCGCAAGGTCTGAGAACCGCGCCGGGCTCCGTCTATGCTCCGAATCACTCCGCCAACACCCACTTCTCCTGCTGAAACTTAGCTGCTTAGCTTAGCTTAGCTGTAGCCGCTGTTTCCCTTTGAAATGACCGTGATAAGGTTAGCTAAATGCTAACAGTAACCAGGCCCATCTACTACCTACACGTCCTAACTACATGACTCCAAACTCCGTTACAATAATAAAACATTCAAAGTTTACCTGCGTGTTTCCAAATGTACAAACCTGTCAGGACATGATGTCATGTTTGTTATTCATTTTAAAAGTGCACTTTTAGATTCGGCTCACAAGTGAATCACCAAGAAGCTGAAACTGTAGATTTAAAATAAAGTTTTATTTCCCTGTCTTTATTATGTGTGTTTTCTTCTCATCTGAACCACGTTCTTCCTAAAAGACAGAGCCAATAGATGCTGAACTCCTTTTTAAAAGTTTACCTTCTCATCACCAAATGTAAAGAAGCTGATGTGACATGATTTTTATTTATAATGAATTTAAATTAATTAAATGTTTAATTAATTCGGCTCTCAAGTGATTCACCAAGTAGCTTAAAATGTTGAAAAAAGTGAAGTTTTATCTTGTCACCATCAGCTTTTACACAAAATAAACTTGTTCTAATAGTGTTGAGTTCATAAACACACAGTAATATTTTCTATTTGAATTATAGATTGTATTTGAATCATTTGGGAAAAGCCGATGTTAATTTAAATATGAAAAACATCATCACATTGAATCTGTCGTCACCTCGTGTTTAATCTTCTTCATGAGCAGCGTTCAGCAGATTAGTACATGTCTGAGCCAGATAAAGGAAAATATTTAAAGGTTTGATATTTAATGTAATTTCAAAGGGCTCATTTTAGTGACTCTGTTTTTTCCTGCAGACCAACCACAGCTGGCTCTTTCCGTCTGGAACGAGGACTTTGCCTCCGATCAGCTGCAGCCGGACGAGCGGTGTGAGCCCGACTGGACCTCCGCTCTGGAACAGGACGACGAGGAGCCTGAGAAACACCCAGAGGAGCTCCCCAGTAAAGAGGAGGACCACCCCATCAGCTTCGTCTTCACAGGGCCGCACTTTAAGAACGAGCTCAACCACCAGAGTCCTGGAGGAGGAGGAGGAGATCCTCCGCCGAGCACCTCAGCTGAGCCGGCTGAGACAAAGGTGGAGGACGGTGATGGAGCTTCGTCTGGCTGTTCTGAAGTTGAAAACGAGGACAGCGAGGACGAGTGGACGGCCAGCGTGGGGTCTCCGAGTGACAACAGCGACAGCGGCAGTGACGGCACGAGCAAATGGAAACAGAAGAAGAAGGGTCCTCGTTTACAAATGGCTCTGAAACTGCATCCGGAGAAAACAACAAGATCACGAATCTGCTGTAAAGTCTGTGGGAAACCCTTCCACGCCACCGTCTCCTTGGTGAATCACATGGATGTCCACCCCAAGGACGTCTGCGGCGTCTGTGGGGAACGTTTGGAGACTGAGGAGAGCTTTCAAGTTCACGTGAAGACACACGTGAAAGCTGAAATCTGCAGCGTTTGTGGGAAGTGTTTCGGTGGATCCAAGTCTTTGGCGACGCACATGCGGATCCACACAGGAGAGAAACCGTTCGACTGCAGCGAATGTGGGAAATCCTTCAACTGCCACCACAACATGATGCGACACATCAGGATACACACGGGGGAAAAGCCCTACGTCTGCTCCGTGTGCGCCAAATGCTTCAATGACTACTCCACGTTAAAGCGCCACCTGCGGGTTCACGTGCACAAGAAGCACCTCAACCGCGATAACACAAACGAGAAAGAAAGTGGCAACGACGGCATGAGGAAGGTCAAGAACCCGTCGTTAAAAAAGCAGCAGACTCGGACCATATGTGAGGTGTGTGGGAAAATGTTCCACTCCATGGTTTCCCTGGTGAATCACGCCAAAAGCCACTCCACCGACCTGTGTGGCGTCTGTGGGACACATTTCGATTCAGAGGAAAACTTAAAACTTCACCTGAAAACTCACAAGAACGGGAAGGTCTGTGACGTGTGCGGCAAGTGCTTCGACAGCCAGGGGAACCTGGAGATGCACATGAGGATCCACACGGGGGAGAAGCCGTTTCTCTGCAGCGAGTGTGGGAAGTCCTTCAACTGCCGACACAACATGATGCGACACATTAGGACCCACACGGGAGAGAAGCCGTACCTGTGTAACACGTGCGGACGCTCTTTCAGCGACCACTCCTCGCTGAAACAGCACGGCAGCACGCACACCGGGGAGAAGCCGCACCGCTGTGACGTGTGTGGGAAAGGCTTCCACCGAAAGACGTACGTGAGGCTGCACATGAAGAGTCACACCACTGCTAAATGACCCTCTGTCAATGAGGGGAGGTGTAAATAAAGCTTTTCTAGGTGGAATGTCGTCTCTCACAAACTTTATCACGACGGTTATGTTCACTGCACCAATCGATCATTACACACAGCGAATGAAATGACGTGAGAGGTGCGGCTCATCCTCAGGTTGCAGATAGAAATTATTACCAGCACTTTGTATTTTCATCATCGTTCCATCGCCTCAGTTTTTACAATCCAACATTTAGAAAACAGATTCCAGTCCGAGCGGAGACACTTTGGAGCTCTGAGTCCCTTCATGTGTAAAACAATCACACGTTTTCATCACCAACCTTAAAGCGATGCTATGCCAACTTTTTCTAACTTGTTATATTCCCTCGTTACATTTCTACTTTGGTAATTTCACATTTTGCTTTTGAATAATGTTTCTGTAAATGTTTTTCTTTAACTTTCAGTCGACTGCATCACGTTCTGAGGTTTGCATCAAGTTTAATGTGCAACACAGACCTTCCTCTATTTGCTGTAGAGTTCTCACGCAGCTCTTATGTTGGACAGTGGTGTTGTCTGAAAGTCTCACAATGTGCCTTTCAAGGAGTTCTTTCTAATTTATATCAGTTTGACCTCAGATCAGATTGTGTTAGGATGTAAACAGAGAGATCCTCTGGAGATGAGGAGTGGCGGTTGGAACCGAGGTCTCGTGCTCAGACGTCTGCTGAGCTGAGACTCTGTCGACTTCCTGTTGGAGAATAAAGTGTTTTAGAATTCACTTTATGACCGAGTTCACTTTGTTTGACAGAGAAGACTGAGGAGTCACAGCAGTTTACAGACATGAGGATGTATATTTTTATATATTTTATTTATTATTTGTAATCCTTTATTTAAGCAGAGAGGCCACATTGAGGTACAACATCTCTGAAAGATGTCGATTCATTGAAATATGAGTGAAAAGCAAAGTTTAGTTTTCTCCTGAACTGCACATGTGCATTTCTCCACAAAGATGATCAAGAAGCGAGACGTCTCACTCGCCACCTTCAATCATCAGTTTGACAACTGACAATGAATATACTGGTTACCTGTTTGAACTCAATTCACATACTGGGGAGGAGTCACTGAGTCATATTAACCATTGTTGAACTGTGAATCACTACATGTACTAATATCACAGATCTACATCCAGAGTTTTAATAAATCACTTTCTGAAATAAACACGTTTTTCTGGAGCTGATGATAGAAAAAGTTAACGAGTGTCTTGTCTCTGTTGGAGGGCTCTGCTCTGATTGGTCGACAGTCAAGCGATGACTCAGGCTCCAGTGAAACCAGTTCCCAAACAAAACACTACAACTGGTTTCACTAGTTTGTACCAACCTGATGGTGATGAAGACATTCATCACTCAGACTCAGGGTCCAGATCAAACACATAGAATAAGACACTTACTCAAATATTATATTATCATAACTTTATTTATATAGAACCTTTCAAAACACAGGAGCTCTGCAAATGTAAGATGAAAAACCATTGGAAATTATTAAAAGCCATTTGAAGCTCACACGACATTAGAGCACAAACACAAAGATAAAAAACGGTACAGGTACTGAAACTATTTTCCTGGATGTTCATGAACGGTTTTCCCCGAAACCTTCTTCCTCAGGAAGTCGTTAATCGAGTCCAGATGGAACGTTGCTAAGACGACTTCCTGGTTAAAGTTATTTTTATCCTCGGTAACTGTCACATTCACAAACACATGAAAGTGAAACTAAGATTTAGTTTCTTTGATAGTAAATTTCTCTTTCACCAAAGAAATTATTAATTTATGATTCATTTCTTTCTTTTGCTTCACAATATTTTAGTTTAATTTCTGTCTTGTCTCATTTATATGTTTATTATTCTTTCCACAGTATCTTGATCTATAAATACCATTTTATTTGTGCATTTTTAAATTGTTCAATAAAAAACTGAAAGACTCAGAGTGAGTCGTGTTTTCTTCTGTGATGAATGTGCAGAAACAAACAGCTGTGAGAGCGTTTCAATTTAACTTCCTGTCGTCACGTGTTCATGACTCATTTCAGAAGCTGTTTGTTCATGTGACTGAACCATCGTTGGCACCATTGTGTTTAATAGAAAACAGGTTGTAACACTGTGTGAGTCATGTTAAACTGGGAAAGACAAAGTGAACTGGGTCACGTTTAATGTCCAAGAGACATTAAACTATTCATTGAGCATCTTCATCAGAAACACACATTTCTCTGAGATGAATCACCACCAAACTTCAGAGGCTGTTAGAAACATCAGAAACATAAAGTGAGTCAGGGAGCGAAACTCAGAGGATAGAAAATAACTCCATTCAACATGATTTCACTCTGACCTTTGACCTTTGACCTCTGAAATCTAATCAGTGAGTCTGTGAGTCCAAGTGAACGTTAGAGACAAAAGGATTCAGTCGAGGCGTTCGTTAAATAACGGGGGGGGGGTTTCGGATAAATCACCTTCACAAGAACCTCTGGTCATCGTGACCTTGACCTTTGAACTAAAACACCAAAATCTATTCAGTTCATCTTTGAGTCGAACGGAGCGTTTGTACCAAATGTGAAGAGATTCCTCTAGACCAGTGGTCACTACCGGTCGATCTCCCAGTCTTCACTGTCGATCCCCGAACTCTCTGGACTCACTGTCTGTCGTCGCGCCGCAGATCAGCTGTGTGTCGGTTGTCTGTGTGTCGTTGTCTGTGTGTCGGTTGTCTGTGTGTCGGTTGTCTGTGTGTCGTTGTCTGTGTGTCGTTGTCTGTGTGTCGGTTGTCTGTGTGTCGGTTGTCTGTGTGTCGTTGTCTGTGTGTCGGTTGTCTGTGTGTCGGTTGTCTGTGTGTCGGTTGTCTGTTTTTCACACGCGCTGTGTGTCCGCTACTGGCGTCTGAGCTGCTGGTTTATCTCCTGCATTTCCTTCAATACAAGTTGGTTTATGTACTAAACTAGATGTCAGGACTCTCCGGTCTGAAGACGAACATCTTCCGGTCTGTGGATAACAATCAAAGCCCCGTTGGAACAAATGAGTGGATTCAGAAGGTGAAACGCTGGAGTGCTTTTACTCTGAAACGGGTTCGGGAAGTGATGTAAATACATTTGTGTCATAAACAGATTAACATTGTGGTTCACAGCAGATTAAACAGAGAAAATGATCTTTCACCTGAGTTTTAATGTTTATCTGATGAATTTATGTCACAAACAAATGGTTGCAACACTTTCTGTATGCCTTTTCAAAATAAAAGCACTCCAGCGTTTCTGTTGATGGAATCCATTCCCTTGTTAAAAAAGTTTGTTTTATTGTGAAATATTTGCTGGAGCAGAAGATGCTCGGCTTCATACTGTGTAGTACTGGTATTTATCTGAGTACAAGGGACTTCTTTCATACAAGGCAATAATCATATTTGTGGCCATATTCAAATCAAAGCCTACATGTAAAAACATTGTGCTGCAGTAGCAGCTCCTCTGTAGAACATGATGTGGAACTGAGAAGCTATTGTGCATTGTAAATATGAAATGATATTAATTTGAATATTGTGCATTGAATAGAAAAAGTTGCACAACTGCCTCTCTTTGTGTATATTTATTTCTTGTACATTCAGCCTTTAACACAAATTGCAAAAAATAATAAATATGACCCTAAGTGGTTTTTTGGAAGATATCAGGGTTTTAGATCTCGGCTTACGTTTGGAATTAAAAAGGGATCTTGGGCTCGAAAAGGTTGGTGACCACTGGTTTAACCCTCGTGTTGTTCCTGGGTCGAATTGACCCAGAGTGTGTGTGTGTCTGTGTGTGTGTGTGTGTGTGTGTGTGTGTGTGTGTGTGTGTGTGTGCGTGCGTGACTGTGTGCGTGTGATCATACGCAAGCCCTGGCCGGTCAGGGTTAGGGTGACCCAAGGATTGTCATTATCCAATTCTCCTGGGGTAATTGAGACCAATGGATTGTCATTCTCGATTGTCATGGGAGGGGTCATTTAGACCCCCAGAGAGGGCGCTGTGGTGCTCTGTGGGGTCATTTAGACCCACACCTGATTACAATTGAAATCAAGGGGGGTACATTAGACCCACATATAAGTCTCAGTGTGCCACTCTCTCACGGACCATGGCACGATGTCGCGTCAGGAGCGTTTCACCAGAGAACAGGTTCTCCAACAGCTATTCTCCCAGCAACCATCCTCTGAACCCGAAGAGGACGCGAAAGAGCCAGACCGAGAAGCGGACGGACAAGGAGATGGAGAAGCAGACCGAGAAGCAGACAGAGAGGACGGAGACGGAGACGGAGACAACGGCGATAGCGAAGAAGACGAAGACGACGACGGTGACTACGAAGACGACGACGGTGACGAAGACTACGACCCAGTGGGTGATGCTTCTGCAGATTCTTCATCCTTGGAAGAAGAAGAAGAAGGAGGACAAGACCACGGCGACACCACCACCACCACCACCGGACTCGTGGAAAGAGAGACCTTCCCCTCAAGAAACGGGGAAATAACATGGTCCTCGAGGGCGTACGGCCGAGAGGAGGGCCACTGCTCCTCCTCCACCTCCTCCTCCTCCTCCTCTTCCTCCTCCTCTGCTGCGGCTCAAAGCGGGGTCCCCCGGGGCCCCACGATCCACGCGACGTCCCGCACCGGTGACCTAGCCTCGACGTTCCACCTGTTCATCACACCGACGGTAGAGAACATCATCCTGGAGATGACGAATCGGGAGGGTCGTCGAAAATACGGTGACGAATGGAAAGGGATGGACGAGACCGACCTGCGCGCCTACGTAGGGCTGCTGATCTTAGCGGGCGTGTACAGGTCCCGGGGCGAGGCCGCCGCCAGCCTGTGGGACGCCGAGAGCGGCCGGGCGATATTTCGTGCCACGATGCCCCTAAAACTCTTCCACACGTACTCCAGACTGCTGCGCTTCGACGACCGCGAGACGAGACGCACGAGACGAGCCACGGACAAATTGGCGGCCGTGCGAGAGGTCTGGGACGCGTGGGTGTCGCGGCTACCGCACCTCTACAACCCGGGGCCCGAAGTGACCGTGGACGAGCAACTGGTTCCGTTCAGAGGTTAGTCTTTTTTTTTTTTTATATTATTATTATGTTATGTTATGTTATGTTATGTTATGTTATGTTAGTTATGTTATGTTATGTTATGTTAGGTTAGTTATGTTATGTTATGTTATGTTATGTTAGGTTAGTTATGTTATGTTATGTTATGTAGATAGCGGCTGCTAGTCCTCGTCCTCATCTCATCTCCTCTCATCTCTTCTCCTCCTCTTCTTCTCCCTAGGCCGGTGTCCGTTCCGTCAGTACATGCCTTTGTGATATGGAGAGAGATCAACCCAGACTGGATGCCGGGCAAGCGGGACAAGCGGAGGGTGTTCCTAGAGCAGCTGGGAAAGGCTCTGTGACTCCGTTCATCGCATGAAGGGAGCGCATCCCCCGCACGGACGCGTCCGCCCGGTTGTGAAGGCTGTAAAAGCCGCCGCCGCAAGACGAGCTGTAGACTCGACGCTGACCAGCGCCCGGCCTCCTCCATAGCCCTAGCAGCAGCCCAATTCGCGAGTAAGAGGAAGAGGTGTCAGATATGCCCCAGGAAAAAGGATTGTAAAACTCACACCATGTGCCGCGGGTGTAACAAATACATCTGCAAGGGCTGCTCACTTGTCTATTGCGCTACGTGTGCGTCCTAATATGGGGTGGGCTATGTGAGGGGGCCAACAGCCGGGGGAAGCAGGGACAACACAAGGGTTATGGTGTTGCTGAGATATCGTGTTCACAAGGACGGGACGAACAAACAACCTGAAAACACGACGCCTCGGTTTTTTAGATTGATTATTTCAGAACCAGAGTTTTGGAAAGTGAAGAGTTGTGTTTTCTGCGTCTGAGACGAAGGAACCGTCGACACAAGAAAGAAGCAAAGAGGAGAAAACTCGTCACTGATGAGTCACCACACGTTGTTCTCTCTGTGAAAAGGTGCAGCGAAGAATTCAGACGGAAACAAAGAAGTTCTCATCAGTGAATCTGAGTTAAACGCACTTTACCATCGAGTTAAACTGTTGCTGCATCTTTTAAAAGTTAAATTGACTTTTAGAAACATTTGGGTTCAAAGTGTCACTTTCAAAATAAAATCCCCTGGTTTGGTTCAGAATAATCTTTCCGTCATCACACGAATAAAACTGATCAAAAGTCAAACTGAAATCTTTCTCAAACCAGAGATGTTGACATGATCAGGGCTCCGCTCGCTCTGATTGGACAGTGAGTGCATAAATTTCTCTCATCTGACACTCTGAATAATTTCAGAGCCCCTGGTTCCCTGGTTCCCTGGTTCACTGCTTCTGCTTCTGCTTCTGCTTCTCTGATGACACTCTGAAACATTTGAGAGCACATCCACTCTCTCTCGTATGTATGTATCTATCTATCTATATATCTATCTATAGGGTTAGGGTTAGGTGTCCTGATGAGATGCAGCTCCTTGTTTTAATGCTCTGATCATGAGGTTTTTATGTTTATGAGTCTGTGATGGCTCAATTTCTTACTTTACATTTGAGTCAGTATTATATACATGATTGATTGATTTTATTCAGTAAAGTATTTGATCTTAAGAACGAGCTGCTTTCTCTTTTCTTCTCAGTTGATCTTCTTTCAGTTCAGAGGGTCGAGAAATAACATGAAGAGCAGGTAAAAGAAGTTCAGAGCAAAACCAGTCGGAGCGAAAGTGAACCAGCAGGAAAGACAAATAAAGATTAGTAACATTGGCATGAGTGTCACACACACACACACACACACACACACACACACACACACACACACACACACACACACACACACACACACACACACACACACACACACACACACTGAGGATAAGGTGAGTTTCCATCCACCAGTTTGAAACACATAGAGATGAGTTAATCTCTTTCATATGAAGATGTTGTCCCTCACAGATGTTTGAAGTCACATGTGGTTGTTGAGCTGAAAAAGCTGAAACACCTCGTTAAGCTGCGTGTGGAGTGAAACGTCAGCCGTGGGTTTGTGGGAAATAAACCTGGGAAATTAAAAAATGCCAGAGTTTCCCTGAAGTTATAAACTTTGATACAATCAGAATGAACCAGAACAATGAAAACCTGAGGGAATGTGGATCTGAGGAGTTTCTAAACCGGCTTCTTCTTGACCCTGACGTCTTTGAATGATCTTCTTATCTGCCACCGAACACCAGCATCTGGGGGTTACTGTAAAATGTCTTATTTACGTGAGGCTCTCGCCAGCAGTAAGAAATATGTCCTAAATCAACATTTCCTGTCTGAGTGTAAACGAAAGTGAAAGTTGGATGAACGTTTATAAGGGCCGCTCCCTAAATGTTTCCAGAAGGACTCACACACTGTTCACTGTTGGACACACAGGTACGTGAACACTCACTTTGTTTCTCCTACAAATCTGGTTTTACTGTAAATATCTTAGGAAGGAAGGAAGGATGTCTGTATTATCCCCGAGGGCCATTTGTTTTACGGCCAGCGGTAAAAGATGAAGATCTGCATCCGTGTTCGTCTGATGGAAAGTTTGTTCTGAAACCTTCAGTGGGAGAAACAGATTCATGTGTTCAGGCCTAAACCTGCAAAAATCTGAACTCTGTTAAAACCATGGAGCTGTTTTATTAGGTTTGAGTCAACGTTTATCATTTTAAATCATGGGAAACAACTTTTTAATTAAGTCAGGGCTGGAAAACTCTTTTATATGCACAGAAGAAGAAGACGTGATCTTTAGTTCATCACTGTGGAAACATCAGCAGCAGTTAAAGTCCGTCTGCTTCAGTATCACCTGCCAGTTCCAGTGTTCATGTTTCTGATCAGCTTGGTTTGAATGATATGAAAACAGATTGATTGACAGACATGATTGACAGCTGAGACTGACTCCTGATTGATCGAGTGCCTGTATGACCCTGTTTTACACAAGATGGCCACGTGGACCATCTTTATGTTTTACATCAGCACTTCCTGTTTTCAGCCCTAAACTTAAAGAGGCCTCATGGAAACTTCCTGATGATCTGGTGACACCTGCTGGTTGAAGAAAACAGAGTTTGAGAGGCAGCAGAACAAATGATTTTAGTTTGTATGAAGAAGCTGTCATTTGATTTTATGTTGGGGGGGGGGGGTCACCACACACAGATATTGAACACTGTCATCACTGGGTTTGGTGATAGTGATGAACCAGTACATGTTGTGATATATAATATTATCATCATAATTATAATAATACCAATAATCTCTGCAGAATGACTTGCACCAACATGAAGTGGGCTGAAGACGACTTCGATCCGCCCCCTGGGACCTTTCGGCTCGGACCCTCTCAGCCGGTTAGTGATCGAACCTACGTCATGTACCACGGGACCACCAGTCAGAACTCCAGAGCCATCCAGAACTCCGGTTTCCGACGGTCCTCGGGGGGGATGCTCGGCCCTGGTGTCTACCTCAGCAGAGACCTGCAGAAAGCCAGCCGCTATCCCATTGATCACCCTGAGCATGACAAGGTCGTCATTAAGGTCAAGGTACGGGTTGGAAAAGTGATCGCCATCAATCACCAGTATCACCCGTCTCAGAAGACCTGGCAATACCAGGGGTTTGACACCGCCTGGGTGCCCCCCAACTGTGGGATGGTGAAGAGCGGTCTGGAGGAGGATTGTGTCTGGGATCCGGCTCGAATCCAGATCCTTCAAATCATCAAACCGACTTGAACATCTGAGCACAGCGAGATGTTACCAGTTTATTTTTAGCTTATTTTATATATTGGATAAAAACTATTTTCATACAATTATCAAAATCTGCAAAATAAACCTGAGAAGCTGTTTGTTGAAAACCAAGTGTCCTGTTCATTTCATCTCTGAAACTCCGTCACAGTCTCTGTAGATCATGTTTCTGTTTTGTCCAGACGAGGTCGAACTGGATCATGGAGCAGAATCAAGAAATGCTCCAACACATAAACCTCCAGAAATCATGATGCGTCACGTTTAGACTTTGGGTTAGAATAAATAAGATATGATATGTTACTGATCTTAAAGAGGTTCTTGTTTCCATTATGCTAAGCTAACAGACGATGGACTGCAGCTTGATATTTACACGTAGACTCCAGAGAGTGAGGCCAATGTGGAGGCCCACGAGGTTTCATATCAACTGAGATTTAAAAAATAATGATTAATTATTCACATTTCTGATTTCTCTAAAAAAAAGAACGCACTTTATTTCTCACCAGCTTTATGAGTATTTCTCCTTCAAGTACACATTCAGGTGAAGTTTTAAGTTTTCTTCTGAATCGAAATGTGTCCCACACACACAGGTCTGTGGAGTATACATGATCGATATAGTTGTTGTGCAATAATGCATTAAACGTGATACCATAAAATGGTGGGCCTTTTGGCATTCAATAAATTTGGTTATCAAAATAAAATATTGAATATTAATATTAAAAATATTAATATTAAATAATAACTTTAATTGATTAAACTTACCGGGGCACCACCCTTCAAAGGAAGGGAAAAGATAGCCACATTATTGATTAAGTCTCATGAAAGTACTAACTACCAATTTGGAACTCTGATTAACAATTAAATTAATAACTATAACTAGTGGTGCACCGATGTATCGGCCGTATATCGGTAGCGGACGATATTCGCCTCGTTTACTGCCATCGCGTATCGGTAATAAACTTGACTTTCACGATAACATTGGCCATGTTCATTGGTATGTTTTCTGCAGCCTGCCAATCTGGCATCCAGATTATGGTACACTGACGCGGGTTTACACTGGCGCCGGCTGCGCGCCGCCAAGGAAAGCCAGGCGCCTCCCATCCCCTGTTAAACCTTTGTGCGGTTCACATGGGCTGCGATGCGCCGCGCCAGCGCCTTCACCGATGGTTTTGGCGCGAGCGATGATCGCGCCAGAAAACAGACTGAAAAATGATTTTAAACGATATAAATGACATATTTTATATGATATAAATGATCAAATATGCATCCCATACTTTGTATTCCCCTTCTGTTGTCCTGGAGTTTTAATTTTCCCAATTTTCCCAATCACACAATTAAATGTCCCCCTGCCCATCCACTACAGCCACACAAGCAGTCATATAGATAAAAAGAGAGAGAGGGGGCTAAAGGCTTGCTTGGAGAATACGTCATTTACCCCGACACCCGACATTGAACGGGTTACATACAACAACAAGCGGAGAATCGCGGGCTGACCGCGCGAGAAATGCGGGTCCAGTGTGAACATCCATGGCATCTAAAGTTACACTTGTCACTTTTTCTGTATTTCATATTATTCAAGTAATAAACAAATTTCCATATCGGTGCATCCCTAACTATAACCAAAATTACCATATAGATAGTTAGCTAAGTTGAAGGATATGGAGTTCTTGACAGTGCAGAGGTTGGCAAAATTCACTTATGCAACATTAATGAGAAAACATTTGTGAAAGAAAACATTTATTTTGAATATAATAAAGTATAAAAACACAAATTACTAACAGTGTACTTACTAAACAAAGATAGGCATGTGAGTATGCATGTGTGTGTCTGTGTGAGTCAGCGTGCTTCCAAAATGGCGCTGGCCACTTCAAGATAATACCCCTATTGGAATGTTTACGACATGTAGCGGGGTCAGAGATAATTAGGTGCTGAGATAAGCGTGTGTCTGTGTGTGTGCCAAATTAGAGAAAGTTACTAGATGCATGCAAGGAAAGACTGTGAAGAGCATAACTAACATTAACTTTCAAATAACTTGTAACCAAAATATCACAACACAAATCAAACTTATAAACATCACAAGGAATCAAATAAACAGTCTTTGCTTAGCCTAGTATAATTATTAAGCCCAGTTGTGTTACCCGTCCGTGGAAAGGGGAAAAAAGAAGTTGCTGTGCTGTTCGAAGTTCTGTGAAATCGTCTTGCTGGTTGTGTGGCTCCTGCCTTGGTGGTTCTGTTGAGCTGTGCAGCTCAGTTGCTTTTGAAGTTCTCCTGCAGGACATCGCGTCGCGGCTAGGAGGTTGGTAGAGCTTGGATTGCGAGGAGGTTTCCTTGGTGAGATGAGCTGGAAGCTGCAACTCTCCTCCATGAAGTTGATTTGAGTTGAAAGAGTGAGCTGGACCGTCGCCTTCTCCTCTGAGAGGATTCGTGGAAGGAGCAGTGTGCTCCTCTCGAAGACGTGAATGGAAAGAGGCTGGACAGCCTTCTCCCTCGGAGGGATTGTAGAAAAGAGACAGAAGAGAGGGGAACAGGCCTTGTATTGGCCCGGTGACCTCACAGGTCATGGGGCCCAGAGTGACCAATAGGAGTTGAAACTTGTGTCTCCTGTCGGTTTCACACCTCTGTGTGACGTTGAGGCCCCTGGGAGACGGAGTTCTGGAGGGTCTGGTTTTCTCCAGAACAAAGGGACATGCGGCTTCAGGCTTTTGACTGCACATGGAGGCCCGAACTTTGTTTCACAAAAACCATGTCCCAACATAGTTTAATTTAATATTGTGCGTTTTATTCAGTAAAGTATTTGATCTTAAGAACGGCCTGCTTTCTCTTTTCTTCTCAGTTGATCTTCTTTCAGTTCAGAGGGTCGAGAAATAACATGAAGAGCAGGTAAAAGAAGTTCAGAGCAAAACCAGTCGGAGCGAAAGTGAACCAGCAGGAAAGACAAATAAAGATTAGTAACATTGGCATGAGTCACACACACACACACACACACACACACACACACACACACACACACACACACACACACACACACACACACACACACACACACACACACACACTCACTCACTCACAAACACAAACACACACACACACACACACACACAGAAACACACACGCACACACACGCACACACACGCAGAAACACACACGCACACACACGCAGAAACAGAGAAACACACACACACACACAGAAACACACACGCACACACGCACACACACGCAGAAACACACATGCACACACACGCACACACGCAGAAACACAGAAACACACACGCACACACACGCAGAAACACACATGCACACACACGCACACACACACGCACACACATGAAATGTTCCAAATGATTCATGTAGAAATCGTTCTTTAAAAAGCTGAAACACCTCGTTAAGCTGCGTGTGGAGTGAAACGTCAGCCGTGGGTTTGTGGGAAATAAACCTGGGAAATTAAAAAATGCCAGAGTTTCCCTGAAGTTATAAACTTTGATACAATCAGAATGAACCAGAACAATGAAAACCTGAGGGAATGTGGATCTGAGGAGTTTCTAAACCGGCTTCTTCTTGACCCTGACGTCTTTGAATGATCTTCTTATCTGCCACCGAACACCAGCATCTGGGGGTTACTGTAAAATGTCTTATTTACGTGAGGCTCTCGCCAGCAGTAAGAAATATGTCCTAAATCAACATTTCCTGTCTGAGTGTAAACGAAAGTGAAAGTTGGATGAACGTTTATAAGGGCCGCTCCCTAAATGTTTCCAGAAGGACTCACACACTGTTCACTGTTGGACACACAGGTACGTGAACACTCACTTTGTTTCTCCTACAAATCTGGTTTTACTGTAAATATCTTGGGAAGGAAGGAAGGATGTCTGTATTATCCCCGAGGGCCATTTGTTTTACGGCCAGCGGTAAAAGATGAAGATCTGCATCCGTGTTCGTCTGATGGAAAGTTTGTTCTGAAACCTTCAGTGGGAGAAACAGATTCATGTGTTCAGGCCTAAACCTGCAAAAATCTGAACTCTGTTAAAACCATGGAGCTGTTTTATTAGGTTTGAGTCAACGTTTATCATTTTAAATCATGGGAAACAACTTTTTAATTAAGTCAGGGCTGGAAAACTATTTTATATGCACAGAAGAAGAAGACGTGATCTTTAGTTCATCACTGTGGAAACATCAGCAGCAGTTAAAGTCCGTCTGCTTCAGTATCACCTGCCAGTTCCAGTGTTCATGTTTCTGATCAGCTTGGTTTGAATGATATGAAAACAGATTGATTGACAGACATGATTGACAGCTGAGACTGACTCCTGATTGATCGAGTGCCTGTATGACCCTGTTTTACACAAGATGGCCACGTGGACCATCTTTATGTTTTACATCAGCACTTCCTGTTTTCAGCCCTAAACTTAAAGAGGCCTCATGGAAACTTCCTGATGATCTGGTGACACCTGCTGGTTGAAGAAAACAGAGTTTGAGAGGCAGCAGAACAAATGATTTTAGTTTGTATGAAGAAGCTGTCATTTGATTTTATGTTGGGGGGGGTGGGTCACCACACACAGATATTGAACACTGTCATCACTGGGTTTGGTGATAGTGATGAACCAGTACATGTTGTGATATATAATATTATCATCATAATTATAATAATACCAATAATCTCTGCAGAATGACTTGCACCAACATGAAGTGGGCTGAAGACGACTTCGATCCGCCCCCTGGGACCTTTCGGCTCGGACCCTCTCAGCCGGTTAGTGATCGAACCTACGTCATGTACCACGGGACCACCAGTCAGAACTCCAGAGCCATCCAGAACTCCGGTTTCCGACGGTCCTCGGGGGGGATGCTCGGCCCTGGTGTCTACCTCAGCAGAGAACTGCGGAAAGCTAGCCGCTATCCCATTGATCACCCTGAGCATGACAGGGTCGTCATTAAGGTCAAGGTACGGGTTGGAAAAGTGATCGCCATCAATTACCAGAATCACCAGTTTCAGACGACCTGGCACGACCAGGGGTTTGACACCGCCTGGGTGCCCCCCAACTGTGGGATGGTGAAGAGCGGTCTGGAGGAGGATTGTGTCTGGGATCCGGCTCGAATCCAGATCCTTCAAATCATCAAACCGACTTGAACATCTGAGCACAGCGAGATGTTACCAGTTTATTTTTAGCTTATTTTATATATTGGATAAAAACTATTTTCATACAATTATCAAAATCTGCAAAATAAACCTGAGAAGCTGTTTGTTGAAAACCAAGTGTCCTGTTCATTTCATCTCTGAAACTCCGTCACAGTCTCTGTAGATCATGTTTCTATTTTTTCCAGACGAGGTCGAACTGGATCATGGAGCAGAATCAAGAAATGCTCCAACACATAAACCTCCAGAAATCATGATGCGTCACGTTTAGACTTTGGGTTAGAATAAATAAGACATGATATGTTACTGATCTTAAAGAGGTTCTTGTTTCCATTATGCTAAGCTAACAAACAGTGATGCCAATGTGGTGCCTGAAACCTGCATTCTCTGTCTGACCAGCAGAGGGCAACACAAAGAAGTCGGTTTCTATAGAGGTCTACGAGGTTTCATATCAATTGATTTAGATTTAAAAATACTGATTAATTATTCACATTTCTGATTTTTCTAAAAAAAAGAACGCACTTTAGTCCTCACCAGCTTTATGAGTATTTCTACTTCAAGTACACATTCAGGTGAAGTTTTAAGTTTTCCTCTGAATCGAAATGTGTCCCACACACACAGGTCTGTGGAGTATACATGATTGATATAGTTGTTGTGCAATAATGCATTAAACGTGATACCATAAAATGGTGGGCCTTTCGGCATTCAATACATTTGGTTATCAAAATAAAATATTGAATATTAATATAAAAAATATTAATATTAAATAATAACTTTAATTGATTAAAGTTACCTCGGGGCACCACCCTTCAAAGGAAGGGAAAAGATAGCCACATTATTGATTAAGTCTCATAAAAGTACTAACTACCAATTTGGAACTCTGATTAACAATACAATTAATAACTATAACCAAAATTACCATATAGACAGTTAGCTAAGTTGAAGGATATGGAGTTCTTGACAGTGCAGAGGTTGGCAAAATTCACTTATGCAACATGAATGAGAAAACATTTGTGAAAGAAAAACATTTATTATGAATATAATAAAGTATAAAAACACAAATTACTAACAGTGTACTTACGAAACAAAGATAGGCATGTGAGTATACATGTGTGTGTGTCTGTGTGAGTCAGCGTGCTTCCAAAATGGCGGCTGGCCACTCTAAAGATAACACCCTTCCCCCCTATTGGAATCTTTACGACATGTAGCGGGGGTCAGAGATAATTTGGTGCTGAGATATGCATGTCTCTGTGTTGGTGCCAAATTAGAGAAAGTTACTAGATGCATGCAAGGAAAGACTGAAGAGCATAACTAACATTAACTTTCAAATAACTTGTAACCACAATATCACAGCAACACAAATCAAACTTATAAACATCACACAGAATCGAATAAACAGTCTTTGCTTAGCCTAGTATCATTATTAAGCCCAGTTGTGTTACCCGTCCATGGAAAGGGGAAAAAAGAAGTTGCTGTGCAGTCGCAGTTCTGTGAAATCGTCTGGCTGGTTGTGTGGCTCCTGCCTTCGTGGTTCTGTTGGGCTGTGCAGCTCAGTTGCTGTTTGAAGTTCTCCTGCAGGACATCGCGTCGCGGCTTAGAGGTTGGTAGAGCTTGGATTGCGAGGAGGTTTCCTTGGTGAGATGAGCTGGAAGCTGCAACTCTCCTCCATGAAGTTGATTTGAGTTGAAAGAGTGAGCTGGACCGTCGCCCTTCTCCTCTGAGAGGATTCGTGGAAGGAGCGGTGTGCTCCTCTCGAAGACGTGAATGGAAAGAGGCTGGACAGCCTTCTCCCCTCGGAGGGATTGTAGAAAAGAGACAGAAGAGAGGGGGAACAGGCCTTGTATTGGCCCGGTGACCTCACAGGTCATGGGGCCCAGAGTGACCAATAGGAGTTGAAACTTGTGTCTCCTGTCGGTTTTCACACCTCTGTGTGACGTTGAGGCCCCTGGGAGACGGAGTTCTGGAGGCTCTGGTTTTCTCCAGAACAAAGGGACATGCGGCTTCAGGCTTTTGACTGCACATGGAGGCCCGAACTTTGTTTCACAAAAACCATGTCCCAACATAGTTTAATTTAATATTGTGCGTTTTAATCAGTAAAGTATTTGATCTTAAGAACGAGCTGCTTTCTCTTTTCTTCTCAGTTGATCTTCTTTCAGTTCAGAGGGTCGAGAAATAACATGAAGAGCAGGTAAAAGAAGTTCAGAGCAAAACCAGTCGGAGCGAAAGTGAACCAGCAGGAAAGACAAATAAAGATTAGTAACATTGGCATGAGTCACACACACACACACACACACACACACACACACACACACACACACACACACACACACACACTCACTCACTCACTCCACTCACTCACTCACAAACACAAACACACACACACACACACACACAGAAACACACACGCACACACACGCACACACACGCAGAAACACACACGCACACACACGCAGAAACAGAGAAACACACACACACACACACACAGAAACACACACGCACACACACGCACACACACGCAGAAACACAGAAACACACACGCACACACATGCAGAAACACACATGCACACACACGCACACACACACACACACACGCACACACATGAAATGTTCCAAATGAATCATGTAGAAATCGTTCTTTAAAAAGCTGAAACACCTCGTTAAGCTGCGTGTGGAGTGAAACGTCAGCCGTGGGTTTGTGGGAAATAAACCTGGGAAATTAAAAAATGCCAGAGTTTCCTGAAGTTATAAACTTTGATACAATCAGAATGAACCAGAACAATGAAAACCTGAGGGAATGTGGATCTGAGGAGTTTCTAAACCGGCTTCTTCTTGACCCTGACGTCTTTGAATGATCTTCTTATCTGCCACCGAACACCAGCATCTGGGGGTTACTGTAAAATGTCTTATTTACGTGAGGCTCTCGCCAGCAGGAACAAACATGTCCTAAATCAACATGTCTTGTCTGAGTGGAAACGAAAGTGAAAGTTGGATGAACGTTTATAAGGGCCGCTCCCTAAATGTTTCCAGAAGGACTCACACACTGTTCACTGTTGGACACACAGGTACGTGAACACTCACTTTGTTTCTCCTACAAATCTGGTTTTACTGTAAATATCTTAGGAAGGAAGGAAGGATGTCTGTATTATCCCCGAGGGCCATTTGTTTTACGGCCAGCGGTAAAAGATGAAGATCTGCATCCGTGTTTGTCTGATGGAAAGTTTGTTCTGAAACCTTCAGTGGGAGAAACAGATTCATGTGTTCAGGCCTAAACCTGCAAAAATCTGAACTCTGTTAAAACCATGGAGCTGTTTTATTAGGTTTGAGTCAACGTTTATCATTTTAAATCACGGGAAACAACTTTTTAATTAAGTCAGGGCTGGAAAACTCTTTTATATGCACAGAAGAAGAAGACGTGATCTTTAGTTCATCACTGTGGAAAAATCAGCAGCAGTTAAAGTCCGTCTGCTTCAGTATCACCTGCCAGTTCCAGTGTTCATGTTTCTGATCAGCTTGGTTTGAATGATATGAAAACAGATTGATTGACAGACATGATTGACAGCTGAGACTGACTCCTGATTGATCGAGTGCCTGTATGACCCTGTTTTACACAAGATGGCCACGTGGACCATCTTTATGTTTTACATCAGCACTTCCTGTTTTCAGCCCTAAACTTAAAGAGGCCTCATGGAAACTTCCTGATGATCTGGTGACACCTGCTGGTTGAAGAAAACAGAGTTTGAGAGGCAGCAGAACAAATGATTTTAGTTTGAATGAAGAAGCTGTCATTTGATTTTATGTTGGGGGGGGGTGGGTCACCACACACAGATATTGAACACTGTCATCACTGGGTTTGGTGATAGTGATGAACCAGTACATGTTGTGATATATAATATTATCATCATAATTATAATAATACCAATAATCTCTGCAGAATGACTTGCACCAACATGAAGTGGGCTGAAGACGACTTCGATCCGCCCCTGGGACCTTTCGGCTCGGACCTCTCAGCCGGTTAGTGATCAAACCTACGTCATGTACCAGGACCACCAGGCAGTGCTCCAGAGCCATCCAGAACTCCGGTTTCCGACGGTCCTCGGGGGGGATGCTCGGCCCTGGTGTCTACCTCAGCAGAGACCTGCAGAGAGCCAGCCGCTATCCCATTGATCACCCTGAGCATGACAAGGTCGTCATTAAGGTCAAGGTACGGGTTGGAAAAGTGATCGCCATCAATCACCAGTATCACCCGTCTCAGAAGACCTGGCACTACCAGGGGTTTGACACCGCCTGGGTGCCCCCCAACTGTGGGATGGTGAAGAGCGGTCTGGAGGAGGATTGTGTCTGGGATCCGGCTCGAATCCAGATCATTAGAATCATCAAACCGACTTGAACATCTGAGCACAGCGAGATGTTACCAGTTTATTTTTAGCTTATTTTATATATTGGATAAAAACTATTTTCATACAATTATCAAAATCTGCAAAATAAACCTGAGAAGCTGTTTGTTGAAAACCAAGTGTCCTGTTCATTTCATCTCTGAAACTCCGTCACAGTCTCTGTAGATCATGTTTCTGTTTTGTCCAGGCGAGGTAGAACTGGATCATGGAGCAGAATCAAGAAATGCTCCAACACATAAACCTCCAGAAATCATGATGCGTCACGTTTAGACTTTGGGTTAGAATAAATAAGATATGATATGTTACTGATCTTAAAGGAGTTCTTGTTTCCATTATGCTAAGCTAACAAATGACGGACTGCAGCTTGATATTTACACGTAGACTCCAGAGAGTGAGGCCAATGTAGAGGCCCACGAGGTTTCATATCAACTGAGATTTAAAAATAATGATTAATTATTCACATTTCTGATTTCTCTAAAAAAGAACGCACTTTAGTCCTCACCAGCTTTATGAGTATTTCTACTTCAAGTACACATTCAGGTGAAGTTTTAAGTTTTCCTCTGAATCGAAATGTGTCCCACACACACAGGTCTGTGGAGTATACATGATTGATATAGTTGTTGTGCAATAATGCATTAAACGTGATACCATAAAATGGTGGGCCTTTCGGCATTCAATACATTTGGTTATCAAAATAAAATATTGAATATTAATATAAAAAATATTAATATTAAATAATAACTTTAATTGATTAAAGTTACCTCGGGGCACCACCCTTCAAAGGAAGGGAAAAGATAGCCACATTATTGATTAAGTCTCATAAAAGTACTAACTACCAATTTGGAACTCTGATTAACAATTAAATTAATAACTATAACCAAAATTACCATATAGACAGTTAGCTAAGTTGAAGGATATGGAGTTCTTGACAGTGCAGAGGTTGGCAAAATTCACTTATGCAACATGAATGAAAAAACATTTGTGAAAGAAAAACATTTATTATGAATATAATAAAGTATAAAAACACAAATTACTAACCGTGTACTTACTAAACAAAGATAGGCATGTGAGTATGCATTTGTGTGTGTCTGTGTGAGTCAGCGTGCTTCCAAAATGGCGGCTGGCCACTTGAAGATAACACCCTTCCCCTATTGGAATGTTTACGACATGTAGCGGAGTCAGAGATAATTAGGTGCTGCGATATGCATGTCTCTGTGTTGGTGCCAAATTAGAGAAAGTTACTAGATGCATGCAAGGAAAGACTGTGAAGAGCATAACTAACATTAACTTTCAAATAACTTGTAACCAAAATATCACAACACAAATCAAACTTATAAACATCACAAGGAATCGAATAAACAGTCTTTGCTTAGCCTAGTATAATTATTAAGCCCAGTTGTGTTACCCGTCCGTGGAAAGGGGAAAAAAGAAGTTGCTGTGCTGTTCGAAGTTCTGTGAAATCGTCTTGCTGGTTGTGTGGCTCCTGCCTTCGTGGTTCTGTTGGGCTGTGCAGCTCAGTTGCTGGTTGAAGTTCTCCTGCAGAGAGGTTGGTAGAGCTTGGATTGCGAGGAGGTTTCCTTGGTGAGATGAGCTGGAAGCTGCAACTCTCCTCCATGAAGTTGATTTGAGTTGAAAGAGTGAGTTGGACCGTCGCCCTTCTCCTCTGAGAGGATTCGTGGAAGGAGCGGTGTGCTCCTCTCGAAGAGGTGAATGGAAAGAGGCTGGACAGCCTTCTCCCTCGGAGGGATTGTAGAAAAGAGACAGAAGAGAGGGGAACAGGCCTTATATTGGCCCGGTGACCTCACAGGTCATGGGGCCCACAGTGACCAATAGGAGTTGAAACTTGTGTCTCCTGTCGGTTTTCACACCTCTGTGTGACGTTGAGGCCCCTGGGAGACGGAGTTCTGGAGGCTCTGGTTTTCTCCAGAACAAAGGGACATGCGGCTTCAGGCTTTTGACTGCACATGGAGGCCCGAACTTTGTTTCACAAAACCATGTCCCAACATAGTTTAATTTAATATTGTGCGTTTTATTCAGTAAAGTATTTGATCTTAAGAACGAGCTGCTTTCTCTTTTCTTCTCAGTTGATCTTCTTTCAGTTCAGAGGGTCGAGAAATAACATGAAGAGCAGGTAAAAGAAGTTCAGAGCAAAACCAGTCGGAGCGAAAGTGAACCAGCAGGAAAGACAAATAAAGATTAGTAACATTGGCATGAGTCACACACACACACACACACACACACACACACACACACACACACACACACACACACACACACACACACACACTCACTCACTCACAAACACAAACACACACACACACACACACACACACACAGACACACACACACACACACACGCACACACACGCAGAAACACACACGCACACACACGCAGAAACAGAGAAACACACACACACACACAGAAACACACACGCACACACGCACACACACAGAAACACAGAAACACACACGCACACACACGCACACACGCAGAAACACAGAAACACACACGCAGAAACACACATGCACACACACGCACACACACACACGCACACATGAAATGTTCCAAATGATTCATGTAGAAATCGTTCTTTAAAAAGCTGAAACACCTCGTTAAGCTGCGTGTGGAGTGAAACGTCAGCCGTGGGTTTGTGGGAAATAAACCTGGGAAATTAAAAATGCCAGAGTTTCCTGAAGTTATAAACTTTGATACAATCAGAATGAACCAGAACAATGAAAACCTGAGGGAATGTGGATCTGAGGAGTTTCTAAACCGGCTTCTTCTTGACCGTGACGTCTTTGAATGATCTTCTTATCTGCCACCGAACACCAGCATCTGGGGTTACTGTAAAATGTCTTATTTACGTGAGGCTCTGGCCAGCAGTAAGAAATATGTCCTAAATCAACATGTCCTGTCTGAGTGGAAACGAAAGTGAAAGTTGGATGAACGTTTATAAGGGCCGCTCCCTAAATGTTTCCAGAAGGACTCACACACTGTTCACTGTTGGACACAGAGGTACGTGAACACTCACTTTGTTTCTCCTACAAATCTGGTTTTACTGTAAATATCTTAGGAAGGAAGGAAGGATGTCTGTATTATCCCCGAGGGCCATTTGTTTTACGGCCAGCGGTAAAAGATGAAGATCTTCATCCGTGTTCGTCTGATGGAAAGTTTGTTCTGAAACCTTCAGTGGGAGAAACAGATTCATGTGTTCAGGCCTAAACCTGCAAAAATCTGAACTCTGTTAAAACCATGGAGCTGTTTTATTAGGTTTGAGTGCACGTTTATCATTTTAAATCATGGGAAACAACTTTTTAATTAAGTCAGGGCTGGAAAACTCTTTTATATGCACAGAAGAAGAAGACGTGATCTTTAGTTCATCACTGTGGAAACATCAGCAGCAGTTAAAGTCCGTCTGCTTCAGTATCACCTGCCAGTTCCAGTGTTCATGTTTCTGATCAGCTGGTTTGAATGATATGAAAACAGATTGATTGACAGACATGATTGACAGCTGAGACTGACTCTGATTGATCGAGTGCCTGTATGACCCTGTTTTACACAAGATGGCCACGTGGACCATCTTTATGTTTTACATCAGCACTCCCTGTTTTCAGCCCTAAACTTAAAGAGGCCTCATGGAAACTTCCTGATGATCTGGTGACACCTGCTGGTTGAAGAAAACAACTAAATGATTTTAGTTTGAATGAAGAAGCTGTCATTTGATTTTATGTTGGGGGGTCACCACACACAGATATTGAACACTGTCATCACTTCAATCCTGTGAAATAATAATTATAATATTATCATAATAATTATAATAATACCAATAATCTCTGCAGAATGACTTGCACCAACATGAAGTGGGCTGAAGAGCGACTTCGATCCGCCCCTGGGACCTTTCGGCTCGGACCTCTCAGCCGGTTAGTGATCGAACCTACGTCATGTACCCGGGACCACCCAGGGAGTGCTCCACAGCCATCCAGAACTCCGGTTTCCGACGGTCCTCGGGGGATGCTCGGCCCTGGTGTCTACCTCAGCAGAGACGTGGACAAAGCCAGCCGCTATCCCATTGATCACCCTGAGCATGACAAGGTCGTCATTAAGGTCAAGGTACGGGTTGGAAAAGTGATCGCCATCAATTACCAGAATCACCAGTTTCAGAAGACCTGGCACAACCAGGGTATGACACCGCCTGGGTGCCCCCAACTGTGGGATGGTGAAGAGCGGTCTGGAGGAGAATTGTGTCTGGGATCCGGCTCGAATCCAGATCCTTCAAATCATCAAACCGACTTCAACAGACGGCGACGATGATGAAGGATCGTCTTCGTCTGGGTGTGTGACCATGTGAACATCTGAGCACAGAGAGATGTTACCAGTTTATTTTTAGCTTATTTTATATATTGGATAAAAACAATTTTCATACAATTATCAAAATCTGCAAAATAAACCTGAGAAGCTTTTGTTGAAAACCAAGTGTCCTGTTCATTTCATCTCTGAAACTCCGTCACAGTCTCTGTAGATCATGTTTCTATTTTGTCCAGACGATCGAACTGGATCATGGAGCAGAATCAGAAATGCTCCAACACTAAACTCAGAAATCATGATGCGTACGTTTAGCTTTGAGAATAAATAATAAAATATGTACTGATCTTAAAGAGGTTCTTTTTCCATTATGCTAGTAACAGACGACGGACTGCAGCTGAATTTCACGTGACCGAGGCCAATGGAGGCCACGAGGTTTCATATCACTGAGATTTAAAAAATAATGATTAATTATTCACATTTCTGATTTCTCTAGAAAAAATAACGCACTTTATTTCTCACCAGCTTTATGAGTATTTCTCCTTCAAGTACACATGTGGATTATTAATAAATGAAAAATCAGGATCAGATCTGGACAGAGGATAAACTTCACACTCACACTAGACGTGATTCACGCTGAGCGAGGAGGGAGATAAAGGTTGAGGGACAAAGATCCAGATCCAAGACGTCGGATTTAAAGCAACTGAAGCAACAAAAAAAGAGATGGAGAAAGACAGAAAGACAGAAAGACAGAAAGCAGAAAGACAGAGAAGGGAAAGAAGTCGTCTCTATTTTTAGACGTTCGCACAATTAGATCAGTGGCATTTCTCTGCAATATGCATGAAATCAGACTAATCTGGTGGAGAGTGTGTTAGAGGAGGAGCAGGGATGGAGCGGAGGAGGAGCGGAGGAGGAGCGGAGGAGGAGCAGTGACGGAGTGGAGGAGGAGCAGTGACGGAGCGGAGGAGGAGCAGTGACAGAGCGTAGGAGGAGCAGTGGCGGAGTGGAGGAGGAGCAGTGACAGAGCGGAGGAGGAGCAGGCGGAGCGGAGGAGGAGCAGTGACGGAGCGGAGGAGGAGCAGTGAAGGAGCGGAGGAGGAGCAGTGAAGGAGCGGAGGAGGAGCAGTGAAGGAGCGGAGGAGGAGCAGACGGAGCGGAGGAGGAGCAGACGGAGCGGAGGAGGAGCGGAGGCGGAGGAGGAGCAGACGGAGCGGAGGAGGAGCAGGCAGGCGGAGGAGGAGCAGACAGGCGGAGGAGGAGCAGTGAAGGAGCGGAGGAGGAGCAGTGACGGAGCGTAGGAGGAGCAGTGAAGGAGCGGAGGAGGAGCAGTGACGGAGCGGCGGAGGAGCAGTGACGGAGCGGAGGAGGAGCAGTGACGGAGCGGAGGAGGAGCAGTGAAGGAGCGGAGGAGGAGCAGACGGAGCGGAGGAGGATCATATTACATGTATGTGTGTTTTCTGCATGGCGTTTGGACAAGTGATCATTTCCTCAGGTCACATAAACACATCATGTGAATGTTCTGCTGCTTCAGTTTAATTCATCTTCTGAACTTTTACATGTTGTGTTGAAATCTTTTGCACGATAACAACTTTCGTTTTTTATTCCTGTTTCCTCCAGAGTTTCTTCATGTGGATGAAAATGTAACTGTGCTGAATAAATCTCACTGTCGCTCCAATCACAGAACCGACTTCTTCTTTTGTGAAAAGACAAACTCCAGAACATTTGTGTCCAGAGTTCAAGAACTAACACACACTCAGTGTTATGAGCTGCATCACCTTTAGATTCAGTTTGTTTTAAAGCTGAATTCAGTTATTAACTTTCAAAAGGGATTATTATGGTTATTCATGGAAGTATTGGTGTAATTAGTAGTGATATTATTATTACATTCAGAACTGAAGCTACATCTTCATTTGAAAACACATCAGCTCTGGAAACGCTGGAATCTGGAGTGAGAAGAAGTACAAACTCATTTAGTCTCTTCTCCATAAATCACTCAGTAATAATGATCTAATACTTCACTGGGTTTCCTGGAGCTCATCAGTAGGAACAGGGACTGAAGCTCTGGGGTGGACAGACATGGTTCCAGTTTAAACTCTGTGGCCTGGGGCCCAGGGCCGTGGAGACGGTGGCTCCGGCCCTGCACCCCCCCTTTGTAAACCGTTTACTTTCTAATGGCCACATGGGGGCGTCCTCCTCCTCTGTGCTGCTGCAGACTCTCTCCTCATTTGCAGCCTTTGCCAGCTCCCTCCTCCTCCTCGTCCTCCTCCCCTCCTCCTCCTGCTGGCTCCCTCTCCTCGCTGCTCCTCAGATGGTCCGGAGGGAGGAGAGAGATGAACCCGTGCTCCCGCAGGCCGGCCCGGCTCCGCTCCGGGCTCCTGCTGGCGGCTGTGGCCGCGCTGCTGCTGCAGACCCTGGTCGTGTGGAACTTCAGCAGCCTGGACGGAGGCGCCAGGAGCCGGGAGAGGAGAGAGGAGCGCGCCGCCGGGGAGCAGCCGCGCTGGAAGAGGGGCGACCCGCCGCCGCTGCTCGGGAAGGCGGCCGCTCGACACCAGCTGCAGGCGGTAGGTTCGAATCCCGGGGGTTGTGTCGTGGACACGTGAAGATGCTGCAGCTGCTCCGCTGTGCAGCAGCTGCTTCACGCGCCTCGTTGTGAAGTCGGTTCGAGGCTTCTGATCAGCTGATCGTGTGTGAAGAGGCTCAGCTGCTGCTCGGCTGAAAACATTCATCATGTACACTCAATGCGAATTAGACCCGGACACAACTTCACTGTTCGAGTCCGGTTCCGTTCAACCGATCTGCAAACAGCGCCAACACAAAAGATTGATATCTGCTGAATGAAAGGTCGATTAATCGATCATATCCGCGCCGAATGTAAGACCGAGGCGGATGTTTTCCTAAAGCATCTGTAGTCGTGTTCTCCGTCGTTGGTCCGTGTATCACAGACTCAAACCTTTGAAATGTCACGATGTGTTAAAGGACTTGTGTGTGACGTCTCTCTGCCGTTAGAAGCTCGCTGCTCGTGTCCTACATGAATCACTTCAGTCTGAACCTGAACCTCCAGCTCACATGTTCACCTTCAGGTAAACACGCACACATCCCTCTCTGTAGCACTGTGAGTCTGTCGTGGAGCTTTGTGATGAAGAGGTTCATTCAAACCCTGATTCACTGGGAAGGATTCAATCATCAAACTGGTCTGACAACACGACACTGGTCCTTTAAACGCACGAGGGAGACCTAGGTTATTTGCAAATTTAAAGCTAATTGTCAGGTCTCACTTCTATTTCCAGCTTTATGCCACTTTGCATCATCTGTGTGTGTGTGTGTGTGTGTGTGTGTGTGTGTGTGTGTGAAAACAGTGAATTTGTTTTCTCACATTTAGCAAATCCAGGTGTTCCAACGTGTTGTTAAGAAGTGAACATACTGTACATGCTGTGTGTGTGTGTGTGTGTGTGTGTGTGGTGAGAGCAGGGGAGAGTTTATATTGCAGGGATCCATTTTTACAGCCTTTCATTACAGTTAACCGGATGCCCTGTGATCTTCCCTGTGTGAGTGTGTGAGTGTGTGTGCGGTGATATGTCCTGACAGTTACTGGCTCTTAAAACCTTAGAGATACATGCCAGCACTTTTTATAGGACGGGAGTTTTGGAGGTGAAGAGAGACGGAGTGTGAGAGACGGACGAGAGAAGAAAGAAGGGATGAAATGAAGGAGCAGCAGCTCGGTGTGAAAGCTAAATGACTAATTAGAGACGTGAAGACACGGCCGAGCAGGGAACTCCAGTGTGTGATCAGTGTGAGTGTAACACACCAACTGGTGTGTGTCTGGTTTGGGTAAAGACCGGGGTCGGTGTGTGTGAAGCTGGAGAAACGTTTGGTCTCAGCTGCGTCAGAATTCTGCAAACAGGTTGAATATAGGAGGTTTTCAGGATGTGTGGGCCATAGATGGGCCAGAGTCCGTGTTCAAGACGGATACAAAGCACAATGCAGACACACAAAGAGACACACTACTACAAAGACACAAAACGACTGTAGAGACACAAGCGAGGACAAAAGATTTTAAAATGGCCCCAAAGAGGTGAAAATACCATAAAGAGACAGTAGAACTACCGAGTGTGTGTTTCTAGGGTCGTGTGGATTCAACCACAGAAAGACGCACGACAACAAAGATTTACAAAGACGATGATGGGAAATATTGAAGTAACAAATATAAATGTAGAATGTGATGTGATCTATGTTGTTGTATCACAGACCTAATTCATCACACTGTTGGGAGGACGGACACACACACACACACACACACACACACACACACACACACGTCCTAACAGCCAGGTCAGACCAGATTAGACGATAGGTTTGAATCAGATTTTATTGATGGGATTTTTACTTTGTAATCTAGTTTAGATTTTTCAATAATCCCTAAATACTGTGTGTGTGTGTGTGTGTGTGTGTGTGTGTGTGTGTGTGTGTGTTATGCAGCTGCTGGTTGTTAAACGTTTCATAAGCTTTTTGGATTCACTGTAAAAATGACTTTCGTCACTGAGGAGTTTTCATCACAACAAACATTTGATCCTTGCTCGTCGCTCAGGAAGCTAAAATCAATTGACTGAAGTTGACGTCTTCGTCTTCTACGTGTACGGCTCCTCTTCTTCATCCTGAGATGTTTGTGTTCTTCCAGTTTCACGTCCGTCACGTGTTAGAAACCTCATCAACACGTCCACTCGCTCTCTGGAAGCTTCCACACATTGTCCTGCTGTCTCCTCACATGGACTCACTCTGACATGTTACACACATTTTACCAGGAGGCTGCAGGAGAAGATCCAGAACATGTCCAGAGACACTGACTCAGACATTTGTTCTCACAGACAGAACCTGCAGAACATGTGAGGAACACGTCAGGAACATGTCAGGAACATCTTGAGAACGCGTCGGGAACATGTTCAGGGTTTAGTGCAGATCCGAAAGCAGCTTTAGTAACATGATGTCATGTATAATGTGTGCGCTCTGCCTGTCGTCATGGCAGCCGTCCCCTCTGTTCAGCATCTCACTGGGATGTTCCTCTCTCTATTAGGGACTTAGCACAACACACTGATATTAAGACCCGGAAGCTGCTTTATGTTTTTTCTTTTCCATAATTCTCACTAAATCTGGCAGAGATAGTTTTAATCCCAGTCGTAATCCCGGGTCGTCCCGTGGACGCCGGAGCTGCGGCCTCCAGGTCTTGCGTCCCGTCCCCTCGTTATCGTCCACTTAGCCTGTCTTTCTCCATCTGGCTCTGTTTTTCCTTCTGTCTCTCGGCTCTGTTTCCAGCATTTTGTTTAGACGGATGTTTCTTCAGTTTCCTCAGATTAGATCCTGTTGTTTTTTCTCTTCCCTCTGTCGTTGGATGGAGTCCGAGGTGAAGGAGTTAGTTTGATTCAGAATAACTTCATCAAAACCTCTTTCTGATCATTTGTAAAATCCTGTTTATTTTAACTCGACGCATGAAAGATGTAACAAATTATGAGACGTTGAAGTCACTGTCAACAGCTCGGCCTTCAGTGTGACGGAGCTTCGTTCTCCTCTTCACACAGAAAGTGAGAAACGAGTATACGAAGGGTTTTTAACACGTGGAAAAGAGACTATATCCTCCACGTTAGCGGATGGGACACAAACCAAACAAAAGAAGACGTTTGTCAAAGATGTTTCTGTCATTTCAGCTCGTTCTTATCTCACTGATGTTTTATCAAGTGTTTCTGATCAGTTTGGTTTGAATCAGTTATTTGATGATATAAAAACAGACTGAGACGTCTTGATTGACAGCTGAGACTGACTCCTGATTGGTTGAGGGCATGTTTGGGCGAAGCCTCGATATCACAGCTCTGCACAGACTCCGACTCCAAATGACGTCAAAAACACGAGATGGCGAGCGAGACATTTGTGTCGAGCGGCTTCAAACCCGAAGGAAACAAACTAAAGCTAAAACTTTTCCAGATTTATCCTCATCGGTGAGAACATGAAATCCACAGATGTCAAAGCAACTGGTTTCTTTTCTTCCACTGTTCCCATCACGCTCTCTCACCTCCTTTTTAATGTCTCTCGCCCCGGGCGCCCAGCGAGCAGACGCTCTTGTCTGTTTTCTGTCGTCTTTATCGCGCAGCAGCAGGACGTCTGAAGGCAGCGACGACAACTTCAATAAGAACCTGCTGAGGAGCAGAGCGGCTGAGAGCCTCGGTGTGTGTGTGTAAAGAATGATGTCTTTGTAGGTGCTGTAGCTGTGGTCGTCTCCCTGGAATGCAAAGACTTCTGGGAAACACTCACAGGTCGTTTCTTTTTAGCTTTGTGAAGGAGAGAGAAAGAGCAGTTTGTGTTTTTCTCAGTGAAAAGCCAGAATGTCAGCAGGACGTTCTAACAGCTCCAGATTCCTGTGGTCACACAAGTCTGTCGCTTTTCCAGAAGAGGAACGAGCGACCGCGGGAACGAGCGTAAACACAAGTTTTGAAGGATGTTGTCTGACGACTGATAATAACGACATTAGGTCATTTTCATTATTGATTAGTTTGTGGATTTATATATTTATTTATTATTCATATTCTCTCAATTGATCGTTTGGTCTCTAAGATTTAAAAATACATTCTGAACATCCAGAACCTGAAGATGCTCACAGACGAAGGAAACCTGCAAATATTCTCATGAGAGAAGCTGAAACCAGTAAAACCAGTAAAACAGATAATTATAAACTGGAAAAAACTCAAATTAACATGAGCCTGGCTAATATGAAAATGGTCATAGTTCATACAATAATAATAATGATAAAATAATATATGATAAGTGTATTATTGTGTTATCAATGTTACACTAATGAAGATCTGCCCATTAAAGTGTGTGACTCCTGGTTTCTTCTGTATTTTACTCACAATAACAACAGGAGAGCTGAATATATTTACTGTATTACTACACACACACAGACACACACACACACACACACACACACACATTCCTCCGAGCTGATATTATAGATGAGATAATGAAAGGTTGTCTGAGGAGCAGGTGGCAGCAGCTGATATTACTGCCTTCCCAAAGGAACCTGGATAGTGTGTGTTTGTCTCACACACACACACACACACACACACACACACACTAATAGACACACTCTTTATCCCTGGAAAAGGCAGACAGATATGTGTGGGATTAAAATACTCATTGAGGTCATGTGACTTTCCTTTTCTACTGAAACACTCACACACTCTCACACACTCTCACACACTCACACACACTCTCACACACACACACACACATCACTCACACACACTCTCACACACACTCTCTCACACACACACACTCACACACTAACAGCTGACTGGGAGGTCAAGGCCACAGCTGACTGACTCTAACGTGTCGGCCTCCAAACATTTGCTAATTATCACCAAACACAAGTGCAGGTCAGCCGATGAGAGATTCATTGGTTTTCAAATATTTGTTCATTAATCAAAGAACTGGACACATTCAAATTTTAACCTGATGGTGGCGCTAGATGTAAAGTCTGCAAAACGATTGCAACCTAATGTAGACATGAGCGTTTGTACCCAATTGTACATCAATCTTCTTTATCGAGACATTGCAGTAAAAACAACGGATATCAACCTAGTGGTGGCGCTACAGGTCAGGATTATTAATTTGTTTATTTTTTCTTCCGTACAGGACGTCTACCGTTCCCACCGTCCCAAAGAGAAACTTCCCTTGGACAGCAACAACAACGAGAACTCTGTCCCCAAAGACTTCGACTCCATCGACAGCAACAGCAACCTCGCTACACGCTCGCAACGCCAGCGAGCGCCGGTCGGAAACAGCAAACATAAGCTGGACAAAGTGCAGAGCATTCTGGGAAAATCTGCTAACGAGGTCCTGAAGTTGCCTCCGATCCAACCCAGAGGGATCGGGCCCAGTCGCAACCACACCCACAAAATGAAACCCCGCCCCCAGACGCTCCCGGTTCCGGTCCGGGGGTCCAATCAGGATCCAGCGCTCCTCCGGGCAAAGACGCCGGCCAGTCAGGAGCCGAGGAAGACGCAGCCGCAGTGCGAGGTCAGCGGGAAGGAAGCCATCTCCGCTCTGTCCCGAGCCAAGAGCCGCGGGTGTCGTCAGCAGATCGTGGAGGTTTACTGCAAACACAAGGACGGAGCGCTGCTGCCCGAGAGAGTTCCTCGCTACTGCCCCCTGGAAGGTGAGATCCGCTGAATGAGGCTTTAAAAGATTCACCTATGAGTTCATGATGAACTGACACCAGGTTCAGTCTAACTGGAGTGAAACACAATGAGTTGTGTTTGATACGTCGTGGAAACGAAATATTTCTCAGATCATTGAAGATAACCATGTTTGTCGTGTTGCGTAAAAACATTCAGATTCGGGATGTTCAGGATTTTTGGTCGAGGCTTTTGAAAACCTGTTTTCTCGATCATCCTCTAGAGCGCAGAGCGATGTACTGAATTTCAGTTCTGACATCATACACCTCCAAGCACCAATCAGAGACCAGGGTTATATTAAACAAAACGTCTGCGGTCTTGAGCGAGCAGATTTTCAGAAGTGATGGTGAGAAAGTTAACGAAAATCCGACTTTACTTACGAACAATGACTCATTTCTGTTTGCTGTCGCGGTCTGGAAGGTGTGGCGTCGGCCCTCATCACCAAAAGATCTGGAACCTCCTCGTCTTTCCAAGTTGACGTCTTCGTCTTCTGATGTGTGTAAAACCTCTGGTGGCGCTCTGGAGCCTCATGTTCTGGGGGTTAATCCAGAGGCTGATACAGAGTTATGGTTTCAACGCATTGACTTTGATTTCAGGGCTGAATGATCTGTTCACCTCAACGTAGTGATTGAGTCAACAAATGAAAGGGAGACAGTGAGTGAACGGGCCGAGCGGCGGCTGCTTGAGACTTTCTTTCTTCTAAATTTACTCGTTGAGGAACATTTTTAACCCGGCACGTGCCTCGGCCATGAGGACGCATCCCCTTGGTTTCCAGTTCTATTTCCAGGGACACAAAGCATGAATGGACGCAGGGAGGCTGCTCATCCAGTGTAATTACACCCTAATTAAACAAGCAGTTTGTCGTCTTATTTTTGGAACGGCTGACTAACGATTTGTAGTCGCTCTCTTGGAACCACCCTGGGCTGTTCGAGGTTACATTGATATGATTACAGGTTTCTCTGATGATATGTTCTATCCACAGTGAAGCTGCAGCAGTAACAGGATTTGCTCCGGTCTGATTTGACTGACGTGCACTGAAAGAGAACAAGAGGGTTGTTGGAAAAGTTTGGTTTTTCTGTGCTAATGCCGACATAAGAGCAGATCCACGTCTGCCTCCCTGATTACAGTCATTCCTCCTGAAACTCCCATCCCAGCAGGCCCCACAGCCGGGGAAGTCACTAATTAGGCCGAGCAGGCCTCGACTCGTGCCATCTTTAAAGTGAGCGTGATGATGGAGACGCATCAGGCCGTCGTACACCCTGAATGCACGAGAGGCACATTTAGCTCAGCTGCCACACAAGGTTTCCACGAAAGACCAAAGTGAAGGAGGAGGAGTCAAATACTCAAATTACCAAATTTACTTTACTTTACTTTAAATGAAGTTAATCTGAAACTAATAAGAGTCAGAAAGAGGTGAAGCGTCACTTTATTGTTTCCATCATCCAATTAAATGTTTTTTCTTTTCTGATCAACTGACCAAAACCCAGAAATCTAAACTTTTCTGTCATATGAGATAAATAAAAGCAGGAACTCCTCACATCTGAGGACGTGACCCCCTCAGTTAATCTGAGCTCATTCCTCTCTGTGCAGGGAAGGCTAACGTGAACGTGCAGTGGGACAACGACCCCGCCAACGCTCCCCAGCTCGAGCCCGTGCGGATCGCCTTCGTCCTGGTCGTCCACGGCCGAGCCTCACGTCAGTTCCAGCGTCTCTTCAAAGCCATCTACCACACCTCCCACTACTACTACATCCACGTGGACCAGGTAAACTCACATCATCCAGAAGGAAACCACCGTTCAAATAGCTAAGGTGTTTATGTATTGAAACACTGATGACAGTAACCGAGACTTCCCTTCCTCCTCTCCTCAGAGGTCCAACTACCTCCACAGAGAGGTCCTCTCTCTGGCCCGACAGTATTCCAATGTCCGCGTCACTCCGTGGCGGATGTCCACCATCTGGGGCGGAGCCAGCCTGTTGACCATGTACCTGCGCAGCATGGAGGACCTCCTCAACATGACCGACTGGTCCTGGGACTTCTTCATCAACCTGAGTGGAGCTGATTACCCAATCAGGTCAGTCCGTACTGAAGCTGCTTCAACTACATTTAGAATTTCAGTTCAAACAAATAATTCTGTGTTAGAATTTAACTGAATAAGAGAAACACTTTAAACATAAAGATCTCTGACTTGAAATAAGGTCAGAAAACCTGGTTATTTTTTTTTGGGAGTCGACCAATTCCAATATGAGGGAGTAAATAAATCAATTCCAATATATAATATATAATATATAATATGTAATATCGGCCGACACACATATTTAAAAAATGGTCAATGACTCCTAAGATGTCCTTATCAGACCACTTTTTAGTTTTGGAACCATCCTTCACCTCTTATCCTCTGAGGCTGATCCCAGCTGCTGAGGTGGGAGGCGGGTTACGCCCTGGACATCACGTGGTCGACGCACAGAGACAAACAACCGCCATCGCTCACATTCAGCAAACCTCTGGTCAGAGACTCCAGTTAACCCAAAGTACATGACTTTACCCTGAAGAGAACACAGAGAACCAACATTACATCACACAGAGGCTGTAACGGGTATTTTCATATCAATTAATCATGTGGTTTATCATTTATCAAAAAAAAGGTTAAAATGACCATTAAGAAATGACCTAGTTACACCGCCCGACACAGTGGAAGACCAATCAGAGCAGCCTGGGCTCAGCGGCTGAAGAGAGGAGCTGCAGCAATGGACAGTTTGAGGACAGGGACGTGACTCAGTGAACAGAACCTGGAGAATCTGTCTGTGTCCTGATTGACGACGTTACTTTCTGCGCTGGTTCACATTTTATTCACATTTTATTAATATCGAACGTATCACGTGTCCAAATCGCACCAGACTCCACTGTGCACGTCCCTGGACCCTGAACGACACACGACAAGCGTGAAGCTGATGAAATGAACGGTTCTCCAGCATCTTCCTCTCCAGGACTCACGGAAACACATGAAACACACACTGTCCCAACATCAGTGACTGAACACGCTTCCAGCCAAAATCCATAATACAGCGACAGCATTAGCTCCACAGCATCAATGGCTGACGTCATGAAGGCACATGCAGTGTGAGTCAATGGATCTCTCTCTCTGTCTGTGTGTGTGTGTGTGTGTGTGTGTGTGTGTGTGTGTGTGTGTGTGTGTGTGTGTGTGTGTGTGTGTGTGTGTGTGTGTGTGTGTGTGTGTGTGTGTGTGTGTGTGTGTGTGTGTGTGTGTGTGTGTGTGTGTGTTGCATAAAGAACTTTATCTAGGTTCTGATCTGAGCTCAGACTAGAGGTTCGTGTGAAGTTGTGTTTTTCACATGAAGGAAACTGACATCCTACTTCATGTATCTAGTGACACAGTGAATCCTCGTCTCTGATTGGTTACTGCGACCACTTGTTCCTGAAGGTTTCTCTCTTGATGAATGGGTCTTGTTGCCGACATGTTGTTGCTCCTGGCTCTTCAGTCAGATTTGTGTTTGTCAGTAACTCATGAACACACACATGCCCTCAAACACACACATGCACGCCCGCGGTTCGTCCCACCGACTGTGATCAAACGTAATGTGAGCGTCTGTCTGCGGTTCTGTCTCAGTTCTGTCTGCTCATCAGCACGACACCAGGCGGAGGCCGCTCACAGCTCGTCTCCGTGCAGGGAGCGGCACACACACACACACACACACACACACACACACACACACACACACACACACACACACACACACATACACACACACACACACACACACAGCACACACACACACACACACACACAACACATACACACACACACACACACACACACATGCATGCACACACACACACACACACACGAGCTGAGCAGCTTTTATTTGTAGGGAGAAGCTAAATAAACTGCTGCTCCAAACATGGAGTCAGTCCAGTTCCCTTAATGGAAGATTGTTTGCGCTGTTTAAAAAAATAAAAGATGCCTCGTTTAAATATTTAATCTCGTCCTGATTAGATTTGTGTCCATAAATGGAAAAGACTGCAAACACAAAAAGAAAGAAATCAACAGGAAACGTAAAAACGTTGGATCAGATTCCATGAAACTTGGTGGAAGGATGAGACACAGAAAGAAGTGAATCACTTCGAACTCTCCAGGTTTCTTCCTGTTCTCGTGCTCGTGGTGGAAACTGTTCTTTACAATCTTTAAGGTCTCGTCCTCACTGTATTTCGATGATGTACAATGTGATTTGATCTTTGTTATCGATCAGTGTAACGTGATCAGGGGCTGAGCTGATGATTGACAGCTGCCGTCTCTCCTCAGGACCAACGAGCTGCTGGTGTCGTTCCTGTCAAAGTATCGCAACATGAACTTCATCAAATCTCACGGGCGAGACAACGCACGGTGAGACAGGGATAGTTCCTCTCTCTCTCTCTCTCTCTCTCTCTCTCTCTCTCTCTCTCTCTCTCTCTCGTGTTTCTTAGGACGATGAATTCTGTCTTTTTCTGCGATGTTGATGAAACATTTTATTTCTATTTTCTGTGAAAAAGTAACCGACATTTTACATTCTTTCAAAATGTGTTTGTAAAAGTTGTGTATTAAATCTCATGCTATTCAGCGTTTCTAGCGAGGCCAGCAGGGGGCGCTGCACTGCCTAAAGGTGGTGGATGTTAAATATACGACATGACTTCGTCTTTACAGCTGGAAACAACAACCTCACTACAAAGAAACAGTGAATTTGTCTCCAGGTGAAAACGTTTGATTTGTGTCTGAACTCGACTCTTGTGTCGTCTCAGTTTCATCCGGAAACAGGGTCTGGACCGACTCTTCTACGAGTGCGACACCCACATGTGGCGTCTCGGGGACCGCAAGATCCCAGAGGGCATAGCGGTGGACGGAGGCTCCGATTGGTTCCTGCTCAATCGGCCCTTTGTGGATTACGTGGTCAACTCCAGAGACGAGCTGGTTGGAAGCATGAAGCGCTTCTACGCCTACACACTGCTGCCCGCTGAGGTAACACACACATGCCCTCATGTAACCCCTCACACTCCACATGTACAGAGGCAGGCCCTGATAGCGCCCCCTAGTGGGGAACATGAGTATCAACAGCACATTTCGAGGTATTCTGCTTTTCAGTAGCTGAGTTATCGGCCTCTGCTTCGTCTGTTTTCATCCTTCATGAAACTAAACCACAAAGTTTTTTACTTTACACTCACACGCGTCATTTCAACCTTGAAATCTGATTTCTGAGTTGTTCCCGAGGCCTGAACAACAATTAGTCAAACATTTATTTATTTCTGCGTTTGCATGTAGATTAGAACCTGGAATTGAAATGTGTCCTTGTGTCCTTGTCTCAACCTGCAGTCCTTCTTTCACACCGTGCTGGAGAACAGCGCCCTCTGTGGCACCATGGTGGATAACAACCTGAGGCTCACGAACTGGAACCGGAAGCTGGGCTGTAAATGTCAGTACAAGCACATCGTGGACTGGTGTGGCTGCTCCCCCAACGACTTCAAGCCCTCGGACCTGCCGCGATTCCAGGTGAGAGCCGACGGAAACGAGTTATTTCCCTTTGAGCTCTGGAAAGTCCGAGAATGTTTGTGTGTTTTTAACAACTTTAGAACGTTGAAAGAATCCGATTATCTGTAAAACTGATAGAAAAACGATTTCTATGTCCTTTAATTACTGTGTCCGTGGAGGAACTTTGGTTATTAACGTCTTAGAGTCGTATGGGAAGTAAAAAAACACCCGACGGGTTTAAACTTCCACAGATTCTAGATGTTTAATTGTTGCACTGATTTTACGTGAAAAGTAAAGTCGTAAAATAAGTTTTACAAGAAATAATAAGATAAATGTACAGAATGTGGTTAATACAAAATAATAATAAATATTGCACATGATCACATCTGGATCGCCCCCTGGTGTCTGGCTGTAGTATCGATCATAAACCTCCTCCATGTTAGCAGATGGGACCAACTCAAAAAGTAGATGATGAATAAAAGATGGTTTCTGTCATTTCAGGTCGTTCAAGTGTTTCTGATCAGTTTGGTTTGAATTATTATTTGATTTGATATGATATAAAACAGGCTGCGACATCATGATTGACAGCTGAGACTGACTCCTGATTGGCCGAGGATCTCTATATTCATGTCTCAGCTCTAACAAAGCTTTTCATGTCGTGTGATAAAGTTACAGTTGTGTAAACGCGGAGCTCAGCTTCAAAGATCTCCTCCATCATGTCAGTGACCCTGGACGTTCTGCCCGTAGCGTCCACCTCCTCTTCTCAGGACCAGAATAGCTTTGCATTCACAAATTAGCGGTGCTGCGTCTCCTGACATCAGGCGGCCTCTGCCCTGCGTTAACGACAGCGTCTGTGGTGGAGCTCCTGGTGGTTTCTATAAGCAGAGCTGATCCTGGAAGCAGCTGTACTCTCAGTATTTTTAGAGCTTCGTAGCGAGCTGCCGCGGAGGTTTGTAAGGTTGTCATTATCATAATGTCGGGTTTCGGCAGCTAGAGAGAAAACTCCGAGTCCTGACTGAAGGGTCAGGAACACACACACGATACACGACTGGTCCAGAGGTTGGATCCAGCTGTTTCATACAGTGAGAAGAGGATCAAGTCACCAAAACTGATAGATTGTGTAAAATGCATTAAAAAAGGTTGAACTGTTCATTGTTGGTTTTCTCCCTCACATTACCATGACGGTACCTTCCTCTCTAACTGTAACCGCTCGTCTTCTTCTGTCTTCGTCCACCACAGCAAGTGTCCAGACCCACGTTCTTCGCCAGGAAGTTTGAAGCCAGTGTCAGTCAGGAGATCATCAGCCAGCTGGACTCGTTCCTGTTCGGAGCGCTGGCCCCGGGCACGCCGGGCCTCCAGGCCTACTGGGAGAACACCTACGAGCAGGAGACGGACGGGCCCGCCAGCCTGTCAGACGCTGCGCTCAGCCACTATCACGCCTTCGCTCGTATGGGATTATCACGTGCTGCCAGCTCGCTGCAGGGACATCCCAACGACAACAGCTGCAGGTCCGAGCAGGGTTTCTATTTATTTAAGGAACTTCTTAATGGTGTCCCGACGTTTGTCCACACGGTTCTTCATTGTTATCAATGGACAATGAAAAGTTCCAGGAGCTTGTTTTGTTTCCACAGTTTCTAGAGTTGATGATGCCGGTGTCAGCGCACGTTTTTACATATAACGTGTTTTTACCCTAACAATTTAAGCAACGCATGCATTTAAGAACTAATGTTTGGTAACCATGGTAACATAAGTGTACGTCAGGGATTTTTCCAAACACGTGAGAAGGTGAAAAGAAGTTAGAGCAGCTTGTTCTCCACTCTGGGTTTTTTCCAGTGAACTTAAATACTGACATCATAACTGTGTAATGTTTCAGATAGAAAACTCCCAGTTCCACCCTTTTTATTTGTCACTTTTTAAAATACGAGGTCCAATCTCTGCTCTGCTCTGTGACATCAGGAGATCGCTGAGCTTCAGGAGGTTCTTACACTCATGTGGATCCATGAAGTGATGACACACCTCCTGTTCACAGCTGAATACATCAAGTGATCTGTATTTGTATTTCAAGTGAACAAGAAGCAGAACAGAACTTTTCTTTTTCCTTGGTTTGGACCAAACTCCAGATGTGACAGTAAAAGTCTGATTGGATCTTTTCAGCCTCACACGCTGGTGCACGTGTTCTCAACCCGTTGTTGAGTCCGACACATCGATATGAGCCACATTCTGACCTGGTTTCTGAGTCGGACCGATTCCTCGTCGTGTGTCGTTGGTGCAGTTTGCAGGACGGTGCGTGAGGGGCGTGTCTAACAACATTTCTAAAGTCGCACAGTTGAGGCTGCTTTGGGAAAAGTCGTGTAGTTGCTGAGTAAATAAAGACGAGAGAAACAGAATCTGTTACCGAGGGAAACGAGCAGGGTCAGAACATGAAATGCGTCTTTCCACTAAACTCACCAGTTTGTGTGTGTTTGCTCGTCCAAATTAAATATGAAGATAACGTGAGCTTGTCCTGAGGCACAATCCAGCTTCAGTTTCTACACGGGCTGGATTTTTCCAGTAGAGTGTGTGGGGGGGGGGCTGGAGGGTGGAGACCCACAGTAGGTACAAGGAGGTACTTGTTGGAGTTCTGGTGGGGATTGGTGGCTAGAATGGGTGGGGGCAGCATTAAGGGAAGTGTGTGTGTGTAGGGGGAGGGTCGGGGGAGTCAAAACAGGAATAGTCTGTTTCTGTGATTTTAGTGAATCAACATCGAAAACCACGTCCACACCGACATGGAATGAATTTGAAAACATCGTCTGCATGTTTCATCCTCTTCAGAACATAAAGGTCATTTTCAAATCGAGAATCAGTAAAGTTTAATAAAAGAATATAATAAAATATGAGAATCTCCACAAACGCCCAGTAGATCTGGTAAAGTCCAGTAAATCATTAAAACAAAAATATAAACCACGTGAACAGAAATAAAGGAAATTCAGTTTCATCTGATACAATCTTCAGTGCAGATAAACCAGGTGGGATGACTCACTAACGAGAAGGAAGAATCCTGAAGCATCGACGCAGGACAACAGACCTTCTGTATTTAACACGTTATAATAAACGTGTTGTGTGTTGCAGGTTCACGGCCGTGAGCCACCCAGTGTCCGTGCACCTCTACTTCCTGTCAGACCAGTTCCAGGGCTACCTCCTGCGCCATGTGGCCACTAACAGAGCCTCCACCCAGCTGGAGACGCTGGAGACCTGGGTCACACCCAGAGACCACTTCACCCTGGCCAGCCCCCCCCACCCCACCAACAGACTGCAGCATGTCCAGGTACACTCACACACACACACACACACACACACACACTCAAACTTTATCCACATACACACAAATAAGTGCAATTATGAGTCACTTGAATTTGTTAATGTGCAATGAGATACTGGTTTTATTAAGATTTCATTATAAAATTCATAATAGAACTTGGTCTGTAAACGGTGTTTGTGAGTCTGAGGTCGGGGGTGTGTGATAAGATCAGCTGTTGATAGAAATGATAGAAACAGAAGGTACCTGCACTGGTCTCTGAGCGTCTCCGGTTCCTCAGGTGGGAGGCGACTGGGACCCGAAGGAGCGTCTCTTCAGGAACTGGGGGGGGATGCTGGGCCCCAAGGACGAGCCGGTGGCCGTGCAGCGCTGGAGCCGCAGCCAGAGCAACCTGACGGCCACCGTGGTGTGGATCGACCCCACCAACGTCATCGCCGCCACCTACGACATCCTGGTGGACGCCTCTGCTGAGGTCACACACTACCGGCCGCCGCTCACGGCCCCGCTGAGGCCCGGCGTGTGGACGCTGCGGGTGCTGCACCACTGGAGCCCGCTCGGCCAGACCAGCTTCATCGTGGCTCCGCTGGAGTTTCACAAACAACAGCCCATAGGACTCGGTGAGCAGATCCATGAGAGAGCAGCAGATTCAGCTGAGACCCACACGGAGAAAATCCTCCCTCACAAAACTCTATATTTACACAAGAATCACATTTAAAATCACCACCGACATCTGAAAACAGGTGAAATCTGACAGATCCATGTTTGTGTGTGCAAACAAGTGTGAATCTTTTAAACTGTGGAGATGAGATTCAAACACCAAAGCACATCACATGTAATTCTTAAATTAAACACACACTTATCGTGTTGGTGTCCAGTCACACACACACACACACACAGGGTCACCTCTGTCCAAATTAGCTTCCTCTGAGTTACTGTTTGACCTCCAGGCCTGTGTGTGTGTGTGTGTGTGTGTGTGTGTGTGTGTGTGTGTGTGTGTGTGTGTGTGTGTGTGTGTGTGTGTGTGTGTGTGTGTGTGTGTGTGTGTGTGTGTGTGTGTGTGTGTGTGTGTGTGTGTGTGTGTGTGTGTGTGTGAGAGAGAGAGACACCAGGACTCTAAAGCCCAGAGTAAGAATAGACAGTGAGATTTTTATGGGTTGGTGTTATCAAGTGAAGGTGGCATGTGATGTAATCTGAGCACAGTGTGTGTGTGTGTGTGTGAGAGAGAGAGACATGTTAGAGGTTTGATATCTGTAGATATAAATGTCAGATTTATCCAGATCTTTAGGATTTCAGTGTGAGATGAGTTTCTCCTCCCTCTCTGTTGCAGAGGACGCTCAGCGGCTGCACGCCGGCCCGCCCAGGAACTCCTACATGGAGCAGAGCTTCCACGGCCTCAACCCAGTGCTGCGGCTGCCGGTGAGCCTGGGCGCCGTGGAGGAGGCCGAGGCCAACGCCAGTCTGACGGGGGCGCCGCTGCGTCAGTGGCTGGACCGGTTGCTGGAAGGCCACTGGTCCGCCTCGGACATCTGCTCCACGGGCCCCAGCGCCTGTCCCGTCATGCAGCGGTGCCGCCTCACGGTCTGGAGCTCCGACAGCCCCGACCCCAAGTCCGACGTGAGCGCGCCCAGAGAGGACGGACGCATCAGGTAGCAGGCGGACAGACTGAGGGAACAAATGAAGGAAGGCTGATGCTTTACTGCGTCATATTTATTTATTTAAAGTCAGTGAATGATGGAGACGGAAGTTCAGAGGAAGAGAATTCTCCTCAGTCCTCATTCAGTGTGCTGCTCTCAGAGTGTGTGTGTGTGTGTGTGTGTGTGTGTGTGTGTGTGTGTGTGTGTGAGAGTCGTTTACCTCTTTTCCATGTTAAGAAGCTGAAAACTGGTCGCTCATCTTTAGGTTGACTGGTTTTATGTGAGACTGCCAGACTCCCAGTCGTCATGGAAACCCTCAATTCTTTACTTCAAATTTCCAAGAAAATTAATAATAATTTAAAAACAGATCTGTTTAATTAACAGTTATTTGTTGACAGGTGGAAATCGTGAGAGATATTGAACTTTACCATCAAATGCAGAGAATATTCTTGTCCTGCTCTTCAGATTAAGACAGAATTATAATAAATTATTTAATAAATCTCGTGACTCGAAGCTTCAGTTCAGAAAGTTTTCAAACGGAGTCGAAGCACAAAACACTTTCACTGTGATTATTTTAGACCTAAATTAAGATATTTACCTCCATAGAAGTACCTCAGAAAGTGAAATAGAAAGTTGTACTTGATTAAACCAACGCTGCCAACAACCTGATGAGAACTTCCCCCATTCACTGTGTGTGTGTCTGTGTGAGTCAGTGTGTGTCTGTGTGTGTCTGTGTGTCTGGATCTTGTCAGACGCCCTGAGACTTGAAGTGTGAGACGTCTCCTGCAGAGCTTCACCTCCTGTTTCTTTTTAATTTTTAATTATTCTCTGTAGAAACTGATGTGACTGCGTCAAAGCAAACTTCTGCTGTGTGAGTAATTTATTCTCAAGTTTTTATAAAAACAAGGTCGTTTTTTGAAGTGAGGTGATGAATCTGGTTTTTGGAGCAGAAGGGGCATTAGTTCTTTTCCTCAGTTTTATTCGGCTCCTTCAAACCACGAGTTCATCACATCCACTGTGAGAAAGTTCAGCTGCAGGTTTTAAACGGAGGTCGATCAAGTCCTGTTTTGGATTCTGATTGGATTCTGCTGTTGGTTAAAGATCTTTGTAGAATCAATTCATCTCTAATAGTTTGATTCAGCGTTGAACATGTTTGTATTGTGTACATACGAGTATATGTATATGGTCAAATTATAAAATTAATAACTGATAAAAGCAACAAATTTACTTTATTACCTCTTTGCACTTAATCGTTGTTACATAAACATTCAATAATATTCATATATTCAACCAGAACCTGTTGAAGGTAAAAACGACGACTGAACAACTTCACTTGTTTAATTAAACCTGTATTTTTTTTAAAGATTTTTTTAAAAGGAGACATATTCTGAAGAGAACCGAGATTCTGAGAACTTTTAAATTCACTAAAAACCTTTAACGCTTCAGAAAACATCACGTGTCTCCTCTAATGTCGTTTTTGCATATTTTGGATTTTGATCCATGTTCCTCCGTACGTTTTCCAGCAGAGACATTTTAACAAACCCCCTTTACAGCAGCATTATACATTTATAATAATGTTATTTCATTTTTGATGTTTAGATTGAAAACACCCAGGTCTATACAGTTAGCAGCCGGTTAGCTTAGCATAAAGAGCGATTCATTAACAGGTCACTGCCAGAAAAACTAGATTTTAGTTTGAATACGTCAGAAGTGCCAAATGTTTCCGTTTCCATAAAGATGGACGACATGACAGCTCCTCAAAAGTGAAGCCAGAGCGTCTATCGCCCCCTGGTGTCTGGCTGCAGTACAGGTCATTGACCTCCATGTTAGCAGATGGGACATGGACCAAACTAAAGAATCTAAGTAGACGCTAAATAAATGTTTAAAGATGTTTCTGTCATTTCAGGTCGTTCTTCTCTCTCTGATGTTTGTTCAAGTGTTTCTGATCAGTTTGGTTTGAATCAGTTATTTGATGATATAAAAACAAGACGTCATGATTGACAGCTGACACTGACTCCTGATTGGTCGAGTATGTGTGGGACCTCCTGTGGCTCCACAGACGCTTAATGATGTCATCACCTCCAGACGGCAGCGTTCGTATTCTAGATATTTTAGCTTTGTTTTGTTCGTAATGGGAGGAAGTGGAGACGTGTCGTCCTTTATTTACAGCTCCAGTCTTCAGTCCTGTTCGTTTCTGTAACAGCTCATATTTGATATTATTCCAGTTTGTAAAGTTACCACATTAATTCATTATTCATTCTCGGACCAAAACTACTGGAGTTGAGTTTTGTAACTATGACGACAAAGCTCACAATGAACAGATCAGCAGCTAAAGGTCACGAGCAGAACGTCAGTGTTTCATGTGATTCAGTATCAGACACGATGGAGCAGATGTTCCCAGATGTTCGGGTCGTTACAGTTTCTGTCTCCGTGAAGAAACCAGCTTTTCACTGTTTAATCCAGTGATCGGGGTCAAAATCTGACGAATCCAGTTCAACAGCTTCCACATGAAACTGACAGTTGAATCAGTTGTTTCAGCTCAACGGCAAAAATGTCCAACATCTAGAAAGAAAAACTTTATTTTCTGCTCAAGATAAATAGTATTCATTTTTAAATTAGGAGCCATTTTATGTCCAATATGTACTTTTCATATGACGAGTGAATCGATGTAAATCAGTATTTTGTTAAATATCCAACAGATGAACAGTTTGAAGTTACTGACGAGTCACGTGACAGTTTCTAGGAGGGAAAATGTTCAGATGTAGAAGTCGTTAGATTCTGGAGGAAAATCCCAGACGAGAGGTTTTCATACGATTCAGTTGGTTTTTATTTCCTCGCTCGTCTTCATCGTTCTCTCTCTGGAGGTCGTGTTGTGCCTTAGCTGTTCTGTTTTAGGAAATCCTCGCTGAAAACATCTAAACTGTCTCAAATGTCCAAAACCAAAAGAAAGGAATTGTTGTGAATGCCTTATAATGACTGTAGTGGTTTTTAAAGTACAACTTTGGAATTAAAAAACAGAATCTCCTTTGTTGTGTCTGTGCCGTTTGTCGCCCTCGTGTCTGAATGAGGTCAGATTCTCCTGCGTTTCCATCACAGACTCCGACACTCGCCTGCTGCTACAGGAAATCACTCATCTTTACTAGAGTTGAAACTAACACGTGTAAGAAATCAACTCTTTTCCTGGGATGTGTTCACACAAACAAAAATACAGAAAATCACCAAACTGTGATTTGATGTCTCAGGATTCTTGTTCTCACAGCCTCACACGTGGTTTCATGACGAGCAGCGACCGCCGGCGGCGATGGAATCATCGATACAGCTGATCAATAACAGCTGGACAGAGCCAATCACTGTCCTCAGCATGTGACTCTGAGCAGAACGCATCACATCGATAATATAAACTGTTGATAGAACACACTGATGTTATTCTGCTGAGCTAAACACGTCCTGGACCCCCCCCACTGCACCAGACAACCACAGAAATAAAGATGGACGACACGACGGCTGCATTAGATCATAAACCTCCATGTTAGCAGATGGGACATGAACCTAAGTAAAAAAATCATCTTTGGACTAGTTGATATTAAATAAATGTGATTTCATCTATAAATCAACTTGTGTTTAACAGTGTTTAACTGTTTAAATGCACAAAGTTGTGTGTAATGTTTGTGTTGTTGCAGGTTAGTGAAGCTGTTTGTTAAAAACTCCAGATTCATTTCATCTTTGTTATCCAGCTTTTCAACAATTAAATATGAAGAAGCTGATGAGTCAAAAAATTGTTTACTCAAAAATATCAACAGACAATTGGTCTGTGAAAAGCAGATTAATAATGGAACCTGTAGTTCTATTTGTTTTTCTGTTAATAAGAACAATAAACTAAATCATATCACACTTTTTAAAGCAAAGTCAGAAACAAGTATAAAAACAATCAACAATCAAACTATCATCGAAAAGAGAGAAAGAAATAAAACAAAGAAACATAAAATAAGGGGTTAACATAATGTATTATAAAGGTGATGAAGTTAGATCCCAGCACAAGATCAGTGAAAACATTTATTAACTGTGTTTTACTTCTGATTTAAAAAGAATATTCACGTGTTACAAAGAAAACTCCATTAAACTGGTAACAGAAATGATTTTAAAGAGGAAACCTCAGAAACAAAGTGATGCTGCCCTCGTGTGTTGATTCTGTTACTTACATCCGACCCACTCACGTAAAGCTTCATGTGTTGAACCTGGAGCTGGGATGTCTGGATCTTAATGTTTGATGCAAACAGCCGCATAAAGTGAAAGCTGCTGTAATAACAGAAAGAAATAAAACCCTGAGGATTCATGTAAATCACTCACCTGTTCTCCAGGTTCAAACCTCCACCACCTACAGTTAAAAGTCGTTTTTCCTCCCAGTAGATTCTCTGCTTTGAATTTCTCTTCAAACGTTTCGACCATCGGGTGAAAGCTCAGGTGTCGTTAATAAACCAGTGACGGCTCCGAACCAATCAGCACGAGCAGCTGATCTGATTGGATCAGCGCGAGCAGCTGATCTGATTGGATCAGTGGTTTCATCTGTGTCAGTTTAAATGTTGAATAGTAGAAACTCTGACGTTTCTCATTAAGATCAGCTAAACATATTTTACTGACTTTTCTTACATCAGATGTAGAAACTTAATAGACTCAATAACTTTATCCCATTATATTTAATAATCAGTGATGGACTTTTAGAACCAGTTGTTTGTGGAGAAAGAAGTAAACAGCAGCCATGTTTGTTTTTTAACATATATTTTAAGAAAATACAGACAGATGCTACTAATAATTATATACAGAGGGTTTTATTACAGCGGGTTTGGGGGCTTGGTCAGTTGAGGAGTGGAAGGTGGCCGATGACCCAACTCACTGACGGACACGTGTCCCGGATCCGTTTTTCACTTCTTCGACAACTTGGCTTGTTTGTTTTTTGGAGGCGCCCACTTCAAGCACATGGTGTCGACTGTGGAAGAGACGACACGTGTGAGACACCCGAGGGAAACGTCATGAAACACGGTGCTTCCTGCTCCACCAGCCTCACCTGTGATTGGTGGTTTCTTGTACTGGGCGCTCTTCAGATGCTCCTCCACCAGTTTGGGCGTCACACAGATCACGTGTTGACCTTTCCAGTACTTCACCATGTTGAGCGACTGCAGCGTGCTGATGATGTCACTCTGCGTGATGCTGGTCATCTGGCTGTGGATCAACAGAGGGACGTGAGGATCGGGATCTGGGCACCGAGAGACGGGAGGATTGTGGCGTTTGGAAAACGGCGTGTTTCTACCTGAGGTCTTTGATGGACAGCGTTCCTCTGAAGTCCCTCAGGATCTCCAACAGAACCCAGGACCAGTAGCTTCTGTAGCTCAACTTCCCCAGATCCGACAGGGGCTTCTCCGGAGAACCGACGGTGCTCTCCAGCTTGGACAGCTCATAGCCTACACACACACAGACACACATCACACACACACAGACAGCACAAAAAGAGATTTCTGATGATGCACGTTGATAATAACTACATCTCTAATCACGAGACAGATTCACGACACAATACGATTTGGGAATTTTCCACAGGAACATGATTTTTTGGGGGAAAGGTTTGCAGCCCAACTTGTGATGTCATCATTTATCATCAGTAGCTTTGGTGCAGTTACACATGTTATGTTGCATCACTCACTGAACGCTATGAGAAACTTCCCGTAGCCTCTGCGTTGGTACGGCGGCAGCGTGAGAATACACGCCACGTTATTCCCGTCCGGCGACTCTTTCTCCTGGAAACAAAGACAACAGCGATCGTTACGTCGTTTGTTCAACTTGCTCTTAATGAATTCAACAACGATCTGTCATGAAAAGAGGCGAAACACTCGTGAATCCTAGATCGATGCAGTTAAACATGTTGGAATCCACTTCACAGATAAAAGTCTGGAAACAGTCCAGAGCACAGGGAGGAGACTCACTTTGGAGAAGTAGCCGACTATGTGCGCTCCCTGTTTGTTGACTTCAGTGAGGATGTAGAAGATAAACGGCTCCACGTCAAAATACAGCGTCTTGTGGTCGAGAAACAGTTTCGCTAGTAGACAGAGATTCTGACAGTAGATCTGCAAACAGAGACGACACTGAATTAGTACGACATCATCACAAATTAAAACCTCTTAAAGTCTAAGAGAAAGTGACTCTACTTCTCACTTTATAACGTCAGGAAACATTCAGGAGTTTCTGTCTCAGTCTCTAGTTTCAAGTCTTCTTCAAACAGCTGATGTTCATTTAGTGAATTATGATCATTTAGAGTCAAACAGACCATAAAGCACCGACTCATCACTGGATTAAAATGGTCACATGACACACGCAGACAATGAAACAGCTGTAATGTATAGAATAATAATAACTTTATGATTTAGACCCCCCCCCCCATATTAAGTTATATTCTGAGAGCAGACGTTCTCACCTTGTGGTCTCGTCCGTCCACTTCAAACACTGATATGTTGCTCCTCCTGTAGATTTCTTTTCCTGGAGGCTGCTTCCACTGACAATTGGACTGAAGAGAGAAAGGTCACGGGGTCAAACATCTGCTTCACTTGTTTCCTGGTGTTAAATGCACTGATGAAAGATGATGAAGATGAATCCAGCACTGACCAGGTGATGCCTGAAGGTCTTCTCATACTTCATGTATTTGAGACAGTACTCGCAGATCCACAGTTTGGGCTGTTTCCCGTAATCTTCTGGAAATGGTGAGAAGTACCAGGCATCGATCTCAAAGTTTCCAATCTGGATCTTATCCACATATTTCACTTTAGTGATCTGTCAGAGAGAAGGAAAGGTGGTGAAATAAAGTTATTGGGACACAGGACACAACTGAACACACACACACAGAGACACACACTTACCGCCTCATGCTCCTTCTCCAGTGCAGCTGTCGTTGGGTCCATCTCTGCATACGTCTGCAAAAAGAAGAAAATCCGTCACGTTCCATCAAACTCAGGAGCGTCAACAAACACAACGTGAAATAATCACATGAGAAAATCTGAACCTTCTGCACGTGGTTGATCTCATCGTGCTTCCGCTTCTGGTTGCGTGTGATCTTCCTTTCCGGCTGGTCGCCCAAGTCCCCAACACTTCCGATCTCCGTGCTCTTTCTCACCGCGTCCTTCACCGTCTTGGTAAGCGCCAGTCGGGCCTTCCCCACCCACTCATCCAGGCGCCTGTTGACTGTCGGCAAAGAACGGAGAATAAGGCCACGTCCGTTCTAACACACTTTGCTTTTAAAGAAGACAATCTCCACATGTACACTGGTCATGTGATGTAAACAGGAAGTAGATGTCTCCTCTGCAGTTGGTTGCTTAGTAACAGAAACTCCTCTGAAGGAGGAACAGTGATGGTGAAGAGTCGGAGCAGGGATTTCTACGCTTTGTGTTCACCGCTGGTCGTCGAGTCATGTGACTGATGAGAACCAATCAGGAAGAGAACGTGTCATCGTTTACTAAAGTCTCAGTTTCTGTTCAGACTCAAACACAAACCCAGAGTTTTCAAACTGAAACGAGACCAGTTCACACAAGTCTCAGATTCAGAGGCTGGAAACTCCACCAGGCGTAACCATAGCAACAGGGATGTGTATTAGCACCGCCATTGTCAAGCAGTGGGGGGGGGGGCTCTGATGTGTAATTGTGTGTATCACACGAGGTTGTGTACTTACATCCCACATAGTGAACATAGAACTCCTCTCTGCCCTCCTGCTCGTTCAGTCTGGACTGGATCACCTCGGCCGTGTCTGAGGAGGAAACAAGGAGGAAACATGAAGGAAACAAGGAGGAAACATGAAGGAAACATGAAGGAAACATGGAGGAAACATGAAGGAAACAAGGAGGAAACATGAAGGAAACAAGGAGGAAACATGAAGGAAACAAGAAGGAAACATGAAGGAAACAAGGAGGAAACATGAAGGAAACAAGGAGGAAACATGAAGAAGGAAACATGAAGGAAACATGAAGGAAACAAGGAGAAACATGAAGGAAACATGGAGGAAACAAGGAGGATACATGAAGGAAACAAGGAGAATAAGGAAACAAGGAGGAAACATGAAGGAAACATGAAGGAAACAAGGAGGAAACATGAAGGAAACAAGAAGGAAACAAGGAGGAAACATGAAGGAAACATGGAGGAAACAAGGAGGAAACATGAAGGAAACAAGGAGGAAACATGAAGGAAACAAGGAGGAAACATGAAGGAAACAAGGAGGAAACATGAAGGAAACAAGGAGGAAACATGAAGGAAACGAGGAAACATGAAGGAAACAAGGAGGAACCATGAAGGAAACATGAGAAACAAGGAGGAAACATGAAGGAAACAAGGAGGAAACATGAAGGAAACAAGGAGAAACAGAAACAGGAGGAAACATGGAGGAAACCTCATCAACAGACTTCATCAGGGTTTATTACACGTTGAGATTCAATCTAATAACTAGAGAACAAGTGAACCAGGATTTACTTCAGTCCGGTGAAGATTAAAACCACTTGGGACATTTTTCAGTTCGTTAAACTGATAATGCACCAAACTGGAAGTAGGACCTCATTGGTCCAGCGGAGCAGGAACAAGCAGCAGCGGCTCACGTGTTGTTTACAGTGTCACGTTCATCTTAATTGAACATAAACTCCAATGAGGCTCGGATCAAACTGAACATGATGAGTTTCATACAATTATGAATCTCTATGAAGTCACGTGTCTGACTGAGGTGTGGAAACAGTGTGTGAACTCACGCCATGTTTTATCGGCTCTTTGACATAAATACGTTTCTCCGATCTCCACCGACACTTCTTGCTCTCTGCCGCCGCAGAAGCCTCCGCCTCCGTCCGGCGTGTGGCTACTCGAGCCCCCGGCTTGTCTGCCGCGGCCGACGGCCTCCGCCTCGTCCTCCTCCCCGCCGCTGCCGTTCGAGGAGCAGGCGGCCGGGACGCTGGAGTCCAGCTCCCCCCGCTCGGCCTCCATGTGGCCGGACTCCAGCTCCATCGCGCACTCCGGCTCCTTGTTGTAGTTCTTGTGGAAGTCGCTGCCGCCAGTCATCATGACCCCGCAGGTTTGAACTCAACCACACAGACCTGCGCACATCCCGCTCGTCCACGGGGGCCGGTCCTCAACAACACAACAGACAAGATGGCGGCGGGGGAGACGCCATGCTCCTCCCCGTAGCTCCTCCCACAACCTTCACAGACTACAGCTCCCATGAGCCTCTGCGCCGCGTGGGTTTATTAACGTGATTCACAACAAGTGAAGCACGTGTCTGCGCACGCACGCGCACACACACACACACACTTTAGGCCCTGTTATGTGAAGTTAGAGATCCTGTACACCACAGAGTAATAACTATTTTATATGTAAAAGTACTGTCTGTAAAAATCCACTCTAGTAAAATGTACTTACATTTTTAATCAGAAAAATTACCAGTTTCAGAAACTGAAGATAAATATACAAATGTCCTAAATGTAGTGAAATGATATAAACTGTGAAAGGGCTTCATCCGGCTCTCCCCTCAGTCTGAGTATTGTTGTTAATATCTTCTATAAATACTCGGTTGTCAACATATTTTCAAATGTCAAAACAACCTAAAGAGAAATATATTTCAACAATGAGATTAAAGACACAGTGACACTGTCATCCAGAGAAAATTTAATTTGTGTTTCTCTCAATTCATATTGCATCACAACCAGAGACAACAGCCATCTGACCTCAGTGTGCGGGTCAGGGCCAATCAGAGACCAGGGAGAGGGCGAGGTCCTGGAGGAGAGGACACTACAGAGAACGTCGTTTCTGCTGCAGGGCTTTAATTGATGCAAACTCATCGTGGAGGCACATTTACATTTGTTCATCGGCCCTCCTGTCGCCCTTTGTCATAGCACCTCCTCCCTCCCCCGCTCTCTCTCCACCACCCTCTGTTGGAACCCCCTGCCCTGACCCCGCTGGGGCGCAGCTCCTCTACTGTGGAGGTTATTGCCCCCTCCCCTGCTTCTTGGAGTTCGCCCCTCCCAGTGGTATCGACCAGGCCCGGGGCCCCCGCTGTGTGGGACAGATCGGTGAGGACCCCTCCTCCTTCCACGATGACCACGGCCGCCCTCAGAGTCTGCTGCATCTTTTGAGGATTCATTTTCCAAACCGGACTGGCACCCTGGTTGACCGTCTAGAGGAACGAGTGTCTCTTGCTCAGCGTAGACGTCCCTGCTCATCTTCAGCTGACACGATTCTGCATTTACTTGCATGTGATAGCTGAGATTACCCTGAGCTGGAGCTTTGATGGGTCCTTCAGTGCAGTCTGAGGACAGACAGAGTCTGTCCAGCTGCTCTGTGACCGGGGCAGCTCGGCCGTGCTGAGGCCTGAACCGGCCTCCTCTCCTTGGGGCCCGGAAGTGGTTGTGACGCCTCTGGCCCGGACCGCTGCCTCTGCAGTGGGACAGTCCAGGATCAAACTGATCCACTCTGACTCCAGTTTCCTCAGACGACACAGTAGAGGCAGACGGAGCCAGAGAGCCAGGGGAGATTTCTACGTCCAGGTTTCCATTTTCAGCGACAGACGGAGCCTGTTGTAAAATAACATCATGTAGACTTAGTCTAAATAAAGCAGCTTTGTACTGATGTGTCATTCTCTGTTACAGTTCTTGATACTGGAATCAGGTGTAGGTCTAAAATGACACCATGTTCGTTATGATCCACACTCACCTCATTGATATGGATCAGAAAGCGATTTGATTCCTCCTCCGGGTCGATGATTCCACCTTTAGATCTCTGCTTCTCCCGAAGCTTCTGCAGTCCGACCCACTTCTGTTGAAAATTTGAACCAATCGCAGCCTCGTCCAGCTGAGTGAACACAACACATATTCATACTTTAACTGTTGAGGTTGAACGTTCCTCCTGGACTTAGAAGGTGCCTCACAGTGAGGTCCGTTAGTGAAGCCAGATACTGACATGATGGTGAGATTATTTAACGAACGTTACGAGGCGGTCTCACCTCAGGCAGCTGTGGTGCAGCAGATGACAGAAGCTGAGCAACATCATACGCCAGAGGTTCTCTGCACACCGGACACACCACAGCCAGCTCCTGTAAGAGGACGTTAACTAAGTATCCAGGTTTTTATTGATCAGTTATTCATCTGTGAATCTGATTTCAGACCTGATAGTCTGTCCTCTCCCTGGTCTTATCCTCCTCTAACTCCTTCTCCCTCTGGCGGAGCTCCTTCTCAGAGTGGCTGGCGTAACGACCGAGGCAGTGGGAGTGGAAGTAGTGGTAGCAGCTCGTCTTGGTGAAAGTCTCTCCCTCCTGAAAACAGCAGCATGAGTGGGTTTACTCACATTCTGTGTCTGTGTCCATTTGGTGAATTGAAGCTCACTCAATATTCCTTTTGTAAAAACTATCATATCTGTATCAGGGTCTATGTTTGACAATTTGATGGGAAACGATGTGGAAACACAAACAACAAACCTTAAATCCATAAAGACAAATGACACAGTTTCCATGAGGAATATTACTCTCAGTCAGGATTTCTTTTGCTTTCTGAAGAAGAGAAAAGACATTGAGAGACTTTAATAACAAAACAACTGATAAATACTTTAAAATAATTACACAGATTATCATCCACTGAAATAATCCTGATTTCTTAAATTATATGAAATATAGTGACCTCAATGAGCTGATACAACACTGGTGAGCCCAGACTGGACTGAGCCTCCAACTGAAGACACTTCTGGACACTAAGAGAAAAGATGAGCTGTAAACAACAACACTGATCTTTCCACAGCAGAATTTATACGTCATGTCCGGCCTCCTGCTGCTCTACAGGCTCCGCCCCTCGCCTGAATGTTCCCCACATGTTCCTGTTGGTGTGAACGAGTCGGACCCGACAACCTGCTGCTGCTTCACAAACACTGACTCATATCTGAAAACAGCTGCAGAGTCTGATCTGTCTGAAGCTTCAGGTCGTTACCTGCTGAGCTTGTCATCAGAAAGTCCCCGAGGGTTATGAATGGAGATGTCTGGAGAAGACGAAGGATACTAGAGAGAGAAAGAGAGAGAAAGAGATTCACACCTAATGTTCATCCGCGTTACAAATAAAAATAATGATTAAAACAAACTGATAATTTACCACCTTCTCTTTAATGGTGTGATGCAGAATGATTATTATTTTAAACCAGGATCAGAGAATGGACAGCGTACCTGCTGATCCAGCGTCAAAGTCAGAGTGAGACGGACAAACTGAGAGACAGAGTCCTCCGCTGTGGACGGGTACAGCACCAGACTCACCTCCCAGCCCCTGAGGACAGAAGACACATCAGCAACAGAAACACTGGAGGTTTAATTCAAGTAATTAGATCATACAAAACAACGCTCTGACACTTTGTGCCAATAAATCTGTCTCACTGGTTGTGTGTCTCTCTCACTGGTTGTGTGTGTGTCTGTCTCACTGGTTGTGTGTCTGTCTCACTGGTTGTGTGTCTCTCTCACTCTCTGTGTGTCTCTCTCACTGGCTGTGTGTCTCTCTCACTGGTTGTGTGTCTGCCTCACTGGTTGTGTGTTTGTCTCACCGGCTGTGTGTCTGTCTCACTGGCTGTGTGTCTCTCTCACTGGTTGTGTGTCTGTCTCACTGGTTGTGTGTCTGCCTCACTGGTTGTGTGTCTCTCTCACTGGTTGTGTGTCTGTCTCACTGGTTGTGTGTCTCTCTCACTGGTTGTGTGTCTCTCTCACTGGTTGTGTGTCTGCCTCACTGGTTGTGTGTCTGTCTCACTGGTTGTGTGTCTGCCTCACTGGTTGTGTGTCTCTCTCACTCGTTGTGTGTCTCTCTCACTGGCTGTGTGTCTCTCTCACTGGTTGTGTGTCTGCCTCACTGGTTGTGTGTCTCTCTCACTCTCTGTGTGTCTCTCTCACTGGCTGTGTGTCTGTCTCACCCGTCGTGTCTCCTGTCCACCTGCAGTTCTTCCAGGTAGATCGACTGCAGCACCTCGATCTCAGACAAAACACTGCGGAGAACAACACGGTTCGTTTTTAACGGTTTCCACACATGACACATGAAGCTAACGTTAGCATGTTAGCTAAAGGCTGCTGGTTAGCTTCACCAGAGCCTGCGACACGTTGTCAGAGTTTAACGTGAATCAACGACCGACTGTGAAACTGTGGAAAACAAAGACCAACGAGTCGCGACGTGAAGAAACGTGTGAGAAGAGAAAAGAGACGAAATGTCAACAAACTCACTCGCACTCCGCTGCCATGATGGTGACGTTCCTCTAGGAGCCGCTGGGGGAGCTGCTGGTATACAGCAGACCGGAAGTGTCGTGGACAACTATTTAAAGCACACAAAGCACAATGACGTTATTTGTTTCTATTCCAATTTATTACAAATACACACAACAAAAAAAGACCAAAAAGATAAGATAATCAGCAAGAGGCAAAATATAAATATGATAAAATGTGAATAAAAATTATAAGAATAGAAATTCTTTGTTGTATGAGTCTAAAGGCTGCAAACCTAATCCAATACCACCGGAGTGACGGTAGAGGGCGCGACTGAGCAGAGACGTTCAGGAGAACTCACCTGAAGAAGAAGAAGAAGAAGAAGAAGGCATCATGTGTCGTTACCAGACTCTTTATAAAAAGTTACTTTACTTTATTTCCACAACACCAGTGACACGAGCTGCTGTTATTAATAATTAATTAATATTTATAGACGTTAATAAAAAAAAATGCGACCCTGCAGATGAACGTGAGTGACGTCATAACGACTCGACGCTCACGTTAGCTTAGCTCGTTGTTTGTTTGTGGCGAATAAAGTGAATAAAGAAGGTGATAAAAAGACCGACTCGAGCCAATGGAGGACAGTGTGATGGAGTCGGACTCGGCGGAGGTTTCTGCAGCCGCGTCTCCTCACGGGGTCGCGGGCGCGTGGGAAAGTGTCACCGCAGCGCTGGTGAGTTTGTCACCGGAACCAGAAGCAGCCGAGCTCCACTCAGAGTTCTGCTGATTTAATGTTTCCTCGCGTGTGACACCGGCTCACACACACATGCACGTGACGCAGGACCGTTCACAGATCAGTCGAGTTATCCGGTTCAGTTCGGGATGTGTGGTTCTATGTGTTTCTCTTTGTTTTCCTGTGTTTCATGAGGTTCTGTCTGAAGTCAAGGTTTACTGTCATCATCTCAGTGAAGGTTGTTCTGAGCAGATCCAGTTCAATCAACTCCAACTAACAGTTATTAATACATTATACATACTGACCTAACTATATGTAGTAGTTACTAACTACCTATCTATCTACTTGCATACCTCACTAACTACCCATCTAACTATCTACCTCCCTACTTACTAACCTCCCTGAGGCTATGTGTGGTGTCGGGTCAGAATCCCTGATCTCTGGTTCTCTTCAGGTGTCTCCTGGCAGCTCCGGGACGGAGCCGGGCCTCTCGGACTCTCTGGCCCTGCTGTGTGCTCATGGGCTGGGGCGGCTGCTGGGCGGCTGGCTGCTGGAGACTCTGCAGATGCGTTTGTCGTCGTCTGTGGTTCCTGAGTTCTGGTCCGGACTCAAGCAGCCAGAGAACGAGCTGGAGGAAAGAGACAGGGCCTGGGTTCTCCTCACCGCCTTCCGGACGCTGCTGGACCGACTGGAACCGTTCCTGGGTAAGTAGAGGAAACACACACACACTCATGGACGTCTGGTGGTTTTCATCAGGATCCCTGAACTCACAAATCAGGGAAAATGTTGAAAACCTCTTTTCGCTCAATGTTAAATAAAGTGAGAACAAATTCGTGGACCCAAACATGCAATGAGCTCTTCTCTTCTCAAACCACATCCGTCCACCAAGTTACTGGAAATCTGAAATTTAGTTTTTGTGTAATCTTGTTTACAAATAAACAAACAGAGTGGGTGAAAACGCAGCCCCCCCTGGTGGAGGTAAATATCACTGGGGCCGCAGCAGAATTCAAACCGCCCCTCTTCTTCCTCTCAGGTGGTCTGGAGCGGCTGGGGATGTGGCAGGAGGAGGGTCGTGGGGGTCTCTGTGGCCCGGGGCCCAGGGGCCTCCAGGAGCGGGCCTTCACCATCATCAGGGCCCTCCTCCTCTTCTCCCCGTCACCTGTGCTCCAGGAGCGAGTGCTGGAGTTTTACAGCCGGACGTTCTCAGTCTATATGAACCAGGAGGGGGTGGGGGAGGAAGGGGCCGAGGCTCCTGAGGTCCCAGAGGGAGGGGTCTGCCGGGGCTGTGGGGTCCCGTCCCAGCAGTGCTGGTGTCAGGAGGCTCTGGATCAACTGCAGGAGCTCAGCCACATTCTGTGAGTCCTCACTTTGTCTCATATTCATCCAAGAAACATGTTTCGACTTTTGTGTCTCATAAAACCAGGAGGAGTGAAATCAAACATTGGTACAGTGTATGTGTGTTGTAAGCATGTATCTAAACATACATGACGTGTTGCACGTGTGTGGTTTTAGTTCCAAACTGCAGCTGCTGGAGTGGGTCAGCTCAGAGGCCGTCACCTCCATCCTCCACAAGCTCATCGAGCAGCGGATGGAGCAGCACTGCCGCGGCGAGTACGAGTGTTCGTTCCTGCTCGAGTTCCAGGAGGTAAAACCCGAGCGTTGAGATTAACGAGCTCCTCCTCAGCTCCTCAGCTCTTGGTTTCACTCTACATTTGTTCATTTGTCGTGTGAGCAGTGGCTGGAGCTGGTGCTGGGCTGGCTGAGCAAAGTGTTCGCAAGCAAGGCGGACGCCGACGGTACGACTCCCAGCATCCCCTGCACACCCAGCGCTCCCAGTGCCCAGGCCGGGCAGCCAGGCAGCTCCATCCTGAAGCAGTGGAGATGCCACATGCACCAGTTCTTCTGCAGGATCTACGTCAACATGAGGATCGAGGAGCTCTTCAGCATCATCAGAGGTCAAAGCTTTCCGTCTCAGTTCACGTTTTAGACTTCAGTTATTTAATTTGTGTGAGTTAAAAAGAAGTGAAATCATCTGCAGTCAAGAGCAGAAATGTTTGTGTTTAAGAGTTTTTAACTTTTCTAAACTACTGGTAATAACTCATATTTGCATGTTCGAGGTTTCTCATGTTTATTTTCATGTTTCCCGTCTCACAGATTTCCCAGAATCCAAAGCTGCCATCGAGGACTTGAAGTTCTGTCTGGAAAGGACGAACCAGCGACAGCAGCTGCTCACCTCTTTAAAATCTGCTTTTGAGAGTCGTTTACTTCATCCAGGTTTGTTTTCTGTGTTGTGCACGTTTCTGCTTCGACACCAGTTCAATAAACAAGATGCTACTTTTACTTCTCATGAAATCTCTTTGGGTTTTGAAGGAACTGAGTTTTCACTGAGACAAGAAACCAGAAGCTGTGTGAAAATCCTTTGAATATAAAGTTTTGTTTGAGTTTTTGTCTTTGTTGCACCGTCCTCAGGCGTCCACACATCTGACATCCTCACAGTTTACATCTCAGCCATCAAGGCGCTCAGAGAGCTGGACCCGTCCATGGTCATCCTGCAGGTTGCCTGCCAACCAATCCGCAAATACCTCAGGTGAGTCTCTTCATACTATTTACATACATGCATCATATGTATGAGAGTTTCTACACGTCGTTAAAGCTCCTGTGGTGCGTTTCAGGACTCGGGAGGACACGGTGAGGCAGATCGTAGCCGGACTCACCGGGGACGCAGAGGGCTGCACTGACTTGGCGTCAGAGCTGTCCAGAGGAGACCCCGTGACTCTGGAGATGCAGGACAGTGACGAGGAAGGCAACGACCCAGAGGATTGGACTCCGGACCCCACGGATGCTGTCCCAGGTCAGTGAACGCATCATGTCTGTAACTCCTTGACTCCTCCGGCTGCGTTGAATGACCTTGAACTTTTTTCGGACCTTTTACAGATAAAATGGGCTCAAAGCGTCGCTCGTCGGACATCATCAGCCTGTTGGTCAGTATCTACGGCAGCAAGGACATCTTCATAGACGAGTACAGAGCCGTGCTGGCCGACCGGCTGCTGCACCAGCTCAATTACAACACTGCCAGGTCTGAACACACGTGTCCTCTCCTCTGACCTTCTTACACCATCACACACACTGACACATGTGAGCACACACTTCAGAGACAGACTGATGTTGGCCTGGAGTCAATTTACACATTTGAATCAATAATGTTTGGAGTATTTCGTGCCATGATGCTGAGAGGCTGAGGTTCATGTTCATGTAGAACATGGAGCCTTTAACAAACCTGTAAGATGAGATGATCCTTCAGAGTCTCACAGTGAGGAAGTAGCAACATCACAGGAGCAAGAAGAAAACAGACAAATGGACAAATGGACATGGACTGTAAATGACGATGGACAGGTTAGGGTTAGGGATGATGTCATTTCTCGATCATACATGATGTTGTGTCGTGTGTTTTCAGGGAGATTCGTAACGTGGAGCTGCTGAAGCTCCGGTTCGGAGAGTCTCACATGCATTACTGTGAGGTCATGTTGAAGGTAAAGACTTTAACTGTCTCATCGTTTCACTCGTAAAACTCGACGCCCAATTTACTGTTTATTTACCAAAAAGAAAATGATTATCAGGTGGAATTTGCTGAAGATGTATTTTTAAATGTAAGGATTGTGTGTTTGATCAGTTTAAAGGAAAGTGGTTACACATTCCTCTCGTCTGTTCCAGGACATGGCCGACTCTCGCAGGATCAACAGTAACATCCGGGAGGAGGAGTCGAGGCTCGGCGAGGAGGAGCAGCCGCCGCTGTCCCTGTCCTCCATCATCCTGTCCTCCGAGTTCTGGCCGCCGCTGAAGGAGGAGAAGCTGGAGCTGCCGCCGCTCGTCTGCCAGGCCATGGAGGCCTACACCCACCGCTACGAAAAACTCAAGGTGGAGTTCACCCGCTGCTTCCTGACCAGTCGCTGGTTGTTCTGTTTGGAGAAGCGATGGTTCTAATATCACTGAACACTTGGTCTTGGTTTCAGGCCATGAGGACGCTGAGCTGGAAGCCTCATCTGGGTTCAGTCACTCTGGACGTGGAGCTGGAGGATCGAACCCTCACCAACCTCACCGTGTCTCCCATCCACGCCGCCATCATCCTGCACTTCCAGGAAAAGAGTACGAACTCTCACCTCAAACCGATTTCAATGTGTTTTGTTCTCCAAGCTCAGTTATTGTGAAGTGACAGAAGGAGGTGAACTGAGAGCTGAGGCGACATTTCCTTTACGTTACGTTTAAACATCAAACTGAGGAAACGTGGTCATCAGTCACGACTCCGTGTTGACCTGCTCTCAGCTGAGTTCCTGAAATCTGAATCATGACATCTGTTTGTTGTCCATCAGGCTCCTGGACGCTGGAGGAGCTGAGCGTGAAGCTGGGCGCCCCGAGGGAGCTGGTGCACAGGAAGATCGCTCTGTGGCAGCAGCACGGCGTGCTGAGGGAGGAGGCGGCCGGGCGCTACTATGTCGTGGAGACGGGCTCGTCCAAAGAGAAGATGGAGAGAGGAGTGATGCTGATCGACAGCGACGAGGAGAGAGACTCCAACACCACAACCCAGTCGGAGCAGAGGGAGGAGAAGCTGCAGGTACACACACACACACACACACACACACACACACACACACACACACACAGAGAGAGAACAGGATGATAAAACTTTAAGCTCTCCCTCCCCCTCCCTCCCCCTCCCTCCAGCTGTTCTGGGCCTACATCCAGGCCATGCTGACCAACCTGGACAGTATGACACTGGACCGGATCCACTCCATGCTCCGGATGTTCGTCGCCACGGGACCTGTCGTCACGGAGATGGACGTGAACGAGCTGGAGGCCTTCCTGCAGAGGAAGGTCCGGGAGCATCAGCTGATGGTCTCTGCTGGCGTTTACAGACTCCCCAAATCCAACTGAGGGGGGGAGGAGCCACTGTCCAAGTGTGACGCTGCATTCACGTGTCGTCAGAAACGTCTGGAATTCACAGATGTCAGCTCCTCTAAAGTTACTGTTTGTTCCGCAGACGGGTTCTGAGCCTCAGTTTCAGTCTGAAAGAAGCTGAGACATTTTAACATTCCAGAGAGAATTTCCTTCAGCTCAAACTGGATTTCCATGTGATGTGAAGGCTCTTCCTCTGAAAGGTTTGGTTTTCAAAATAAAAGCACTTCCACTCCCCTCATCATCCAGATGTTGATGCTGCAGCTGGAGATGAAGTAGGTCAGGTTGTTTTGAACATTCTTGTGATTTAAATATAAAATCTCTGTCATGTCTCCTGTGTGTTTGAATGTTTTTGTCCAGCTGTAGATTATTACACTTTCTGCAGAAGTCAGTTCTCTGACCTGGATGCGTTTTTCTTGACAGTGAATGTAATGAAGAATTAGAACAAACTGTAGTTGAGAATGAATTTGAGGAACTCATCTTTCTTTAATGCTGCTTTATTGTTTTCAACGTTTTATAGAGAAAGGTTCCAGACAACTGGAATACTTTCAGATTTCAGACGGATCAGAAACAATCAAGTGACACGTCAGAGCAGAACCTCTAGTTGAGTAATATCTGTTTCTTCAGTGAGATGTTCCTGTTTGTACTTTAAATTTAAGGATCTATATCCAACAGTTTGTATTTATTCGGAGCACAAGTCAAAGCTGAACATCAACAGGTCTGAGAGGACATACTTCAGGAGCTTGAACAAAATCAGGGTTTTATGTTTAAAAGACCATCGACAGTTCAGCTTCACTCTTCAGCTGCAGCTGGTTGTGACAGTTGAAGCTGACTCTGTCAGTTCTTCTCACAGGAGATGGAACCCACTCAGCAGAGTCACAGAGAACAGACGCTCAGGGAGTGAAGGAGGAAACTTTCTCATGTTCACACATCAGACTGATGCTTTACAGTTTAAGTGGTGATTTAACTGTAATGACATCAGGATGATTTCCTGCTCAAAAGGAGCCGAAGTTAAACTAAAACTTTGTAAGTTTCAGTAAAACTGCAGCATTGAAAACAGATTTCTAAGTCCTGCTCCTGAAACAATGCTTACACACTAACAGACGTATTGATTAACACCATCTCTCCATTTCACTTTTTACATGAATTATCGTTGCATCTGAACACAAACTCTGGATTTATTGCTTTATTTGGATTTGGACACGTTTGCTCGGCGACAGATTTACATTAAAAACAACAAACAACTGGAACATTTTGTCGTCTAGTCGGAGTTTACTGGCGTTATTTAACTGAAACAAGGCAAACGTACATTGAGACTGAACACAACTGTTAGTGTGTGACGTTTACGATTTAGTAACGACTACAACCGGTTCCCTTTCAGTGGTAAAACACTGGTTAGAAGAACAAAAAGGCAAAACTCAGTGGTTCACTAGAGCAACGTTAAAGGACCAGAACAGTGATTTTATTACAGTTAGTTTATATCTCAGTTCTATTTAAAAGCAGATTGTAGTGTTTTTTTATTTAAGTTTGTTTCACTCTGGATGAGAGGAAGTAACCCTGCCTCCTCCATGTTAGTAGATGGGACATTTTAGGTACTGATGTACGAACAAGTCTTCATGTTCCTGTTCAGTCTTGTTTTAATCAGATATTTGTGGAGCTGCGACTGACTCACGAGTGGTTTCACAACAGAAAGATCATCACTCTGATGCTTTGAGTCAGATTTCATGTCCAAGATAAAACTCAAAGCTCAGTCATTTTCCCAACAAATACTTCGAAGATTTTCAGTTTTTCCTTTCTCCAATATTTAAACAGACTCTAGGTTGGAACCGTCCGACATATCAAGCACGTTAAAGACGGGAAGTTAGGAATCTGTAAACAGCTCTTTTCATTTTATACACTGAAAAATATACGATTAATCAAGAAACCAATCACCACATTAATGGAAAGTAATAATAAACTTTAAGTGCAGATGTCTGAGCTCCTCCGTCCTCAGGCCTCGTCTCAACATGAAACTCTGAAACACTACAACCTGCTTCCATCTAAATAACATCAGAACGGTCCGTTCACTCGTCACCTCCCGACTGCTTCAGGAAGTCAGTGATGACGGATCCAGGCTCCGTCCACACGGATACGTCTTAGTTTTAAACTGAAAACAAACACACGTCACATGACTGTTCACATACACTGGTCACATGTGATGTAAACAGGAAGTAGATTGTCTCTGCAGTTGGTTGCTTAGTAACAGAAGTGATGGGGAAGAGTCCGAGCAGGGATTTCTTTTCTCTGAGCGACGAGTCGAGTCATGTGACTGATGAGAACCAATCAGGAAGAGAACGTCTGCGTTGTCGTTTACTAAAGTCTCAGTTTCTGTTCAGACTGAAACTAAAACGAGACCGGCAGCGTTTACAAACTTCTGTTTCAGGCGCTCGACAACTGCAGGCGTAACCGTAGCAACAGTGATGCATTTTAAAACTAAAATGTAAAGTGTGGACTGGGCCTGAATCCCTCAGTGACTGGAACAACAGCAGTTAAGCAGTGTGACCCGACTGTTGTGTTGAAACTTGGCGTAGTAAGGAGCGAACCACAGTTTCTCACATTCATATCTGCAGATGAAACACTCATCTCCAAGGCACCGTTTTCTTCGTTAAGCGATGAGTGTCGAGTGGCTTTGGCGTCCGTCTGCGTCTCAGCAGCATTTCTTGCCTCTCTTCCGGCGGTCCCGGTCCCTCTGGGCGTTGATGTTGACCGTGCCCTTCTCCCGCTCTCGCTCCCGCTCGGCTCGGTTCTGACTCTGCTTCTTGGCTCGGAGCACCATGTGGGTGAAGGCCATGAACATCTGGGAACAAACACAAAACTCTGTTTGAAATGTTCTTTAGATCTAAATATGAAAAACACGAGTATATAAAATACACGTGTTGACAACAACACTCTGGTTGTCACTTGTGAAATTGAATCAAAACTAAATCTAATGTAACATTGTGATATAAATGAAGCCACAGGACGTCTTTGAGTTACCTCCTCTACGTTTATGTTTTCTTTGGCACTCGTCTCAAAGACCCGAACACCCACCGACTCCCCGAAACACATTGCATCCTGGGTATCCACCTGCCTCCGGGCAGGGTCGTCGCTCTTGTTCCCCACTGAGAAAGAAAGCAGCAACTTTAGCTTTGTAATGAAAACATTAGTCTGGACGAAGCCTCTTCAGACGATTACATGACTTTATCTAAAGTCCCGTTGACGCAGTGACTCACCCAGGATCTTGCAGACGTTGTCACAGTTCTGGGAGATTTCGTTCAACCACCTCTTCACATTTACAAATGACTCTGGATTCGTCACATCGTAAACAATAATGACACCGTGGGTGTTTCTGTAGTATCTGCAGGGAGGAGGAGGAAACTGAATGAACTGACAGATACAGACTCAAACTAGAGTGAAGGGAAACCCCTGAACATAAAAACCAGCTCTGGTCTGGAGATGATTACGTTGACGTGATGGTTCGGAATCTCTCCTGACCCGCTGTGTCCCAGATCTGCAGCTTCACCCGCTCTCCCTCAATGTCCACGGTTCGAATCTTGAAGTCCACGCCGATGGTGGTGATGTAGCTGCCTGCAGGAGACCAGCGGAAAACACACATCATACACTGAACACTGAGTCACACACACACACAGGATGGACTCATATCCTCATTTAAACCTTAAAAGCTTGTGGAGCAGCATAAATAAAGATGGACGACAAATCTCCACTTCCTCCCACTGTACAAAAAAGAAGCCATTTTGCACCAATGACGTCGACTGGAGTCAGAGTCTGAGCAGAAGTGATCGTAGAGCGGAGCCACAGTCTCCAGGCCCCCCCCCTCAGCTGTCAATCATCACGTCTCAGCCTGTTTTTATATCATCAAATAACTGATTCAAACCAAACTGATCAGAAACACTTGAACAAACATCAGTGAGATAAGAACGAGCTGAAATGACAGAAACATCTTTGACAAACATTTGTTTAACGTCCTCTCAGTCGGAGGTTTTCTGTGGACGGACTGGAGGAATAAAGCAGTGATGCAGAGTATTTGTGAGAATGTGGAAACTCACCAGAGAAGGAGTTGTCTGCGAAGCGGAGCAGGAGGCTGCTCTTCCCCACATCTGAGACAGAAACACACCAGAGCAGCAGTTAAGTCACTCTGAGGAAATGTATGTGACCAATCAGGAGCAGAAGGAACAAGTTACTGTCGGTGTGTCGGTCACGTCTCAGGACGACAGAGCGGCGGCTTCAGTCCAGTAACAACACACAGAAAACAGGAAACTAAAATACAAGGACAGACTGAACTCACGCTGGAAATGTGACAGCATGAAAGGTCTGATTAAAAGAGGATGAAATCACTCCATTAATAATCTGCTGTGAACTGAGAACCAGTAGTAACTTGTCAGAACGAGACCTGATGAACCAGAATGAAGCAGCAGCAGAAGATCTGTTCCACATTATGTGAAGTCACAGAAGAGAACAGGGCGTCTGATAATGTTAAGAACGACACGGTGTTAAAACTATTCTCTTTAAAGAACGTTTGATTCTACGTCTGCAAACGACTCGTTCGCACCTCGTTGGGTTCAGACCTTCACACTTTTCAGTTGAGTCTGAACCTAAACATCAGGGGGTCCGGTTCCTCAGACCAGTGATCTCATAATGACAGACGTACGCATGTCAGACACAATTCTTTAGTCCCTAAATTACAATGTGAAACCAAAACTAACAGATCAAATGAAACTATGGAACAAACATGAAGCTTCAGACTCAGAGAGAAAACGTCCTAAATCACCAGAGCGTGAAAAACAAATACATTTGGAAATATTACATTTGATTCAAGCAGATGTTTCGCTGAATGAACATTAAAACCTGGTGAAAATATCAATTATGTAAATAACGTAGAAACAAAGGAACAAAGTTTCCTGAGAGGTGAAGTGTCGACAGAGTCAGAGACACCATGACATCTGATCACTCTCCTACAAGGTGATCAACCATGACTCAGCATCTCCTGCAGCAAGTCCAGTGTTCATCAAGAATCACGTTCCTCAGACTGTTCACTGCTTCTGTTTTTCCAGACTTTAACATCAAGTGTATTTTATTAAACTCGTATCATCGACCTCCTAGAACGACAGTGTTCGATGCACCACGTTTAAGTTTAAATCAACGTTTTATATATATATGTTAATCGCAGCTAAACGCAGCCCTGGTTTTGTTAGGGGCGTGTCAAACTACATTATGCAAATGAGGCGGCTGAACGTATTCCTACTTTCTGTCCGTTACCACAGAGCTTTAAACTCTGAAAACTATCAGAACGAGCGGAGGAAAGAAAAAGTGAAAACATGATTTTAAATGATTTAACAGCTGATAAAAAGTTCTGTTTTCATGAGCGTGTTGATGTCATTTGTTCCTTCAGAGCACAGTGACAACATTTCGTTAAGGAGTTAAAATGCACTAACTGGAGTCTCCGATGATGAGCAGTTTAAAGAGATGATTGTAGTCTTTTCCCGCCATCTCGAGGCCTCGTTCTGAATTTCCAAGTAAAATCAGTTTCATAGGAGGAGGCGATGATGCTGCGCTCGCCGCTGTCGTTCCTTTGCTCCACCTCCCGACGCTACGAGCTCAGAGCAGCACGGGCGTTTGTCCAGAACTCATCAGCAGTGTTCCCACGGCGCCAACACCAGAACATTTCCAGTTGAATTTCTGCACGTTTAGAGTTTTCGGTTTATCCTTTGAGTTTCAGTGTAAACGTTCAGAGTGAAACCGCAGCAGCCGGCAGAACATGGAGCATTTCTTAAGACCTCTGCATTCGTGATTCATGCTCAATGGTTAAGAGCGGCCGGGTGGTTCCACCTTAGTTCCAGTTCCACCCGATGAAACTCCTCTGGGGGGGGATTTCCAGCTCTTGGCGACTCATCGATTTTGAAATCCACAGTTCTGTCAGAGGCTCCCTCCTTCTTTCGATCCCACAGTGAACACGGTGTCTTCACAGAGGTCTCAGCGCTGAGTCGCTCGTCTGAGGCTCCGGGGCGGAGGGATGTGGCATCTTGTGGTTGGAGCTCTGACAGTTAAATGTACCAGCGACTTGACAACTGATTGTCAACCCAGTTATTCCCCTGAGCTCCTGCACGGCTCCATCCCTTATTTAACAGAAGTGAGAAACGAGGATGTTCCTCTTTTCACAGGCAGCTCGCTGGCGGTTGCGTCTGCTGAGGTCCCTCCGGGTCCGTCCCTTGATTTCACTTCAGCTCCTCTGGTCCTTCGGTCAAACGTTTCGTCACAGGAAGAGGACTTCTTCAGTCCAGGTTGTAAAGACACTAAACAAAGAAAGGAGGGAGAGGTAGTATGAAGTTAGACCATCCATCAGTGTGTGTCCCTCCTTACCTCCCTCCCTGCTCCTCAAACAACAGCTGAGTCACTAAATATAACTTCCTCATCCTGCTTCATCCACCCCCGTCCTAGAACTCCGCTGGGTTAGCGAGGAAGCAACAACAAAAGCTAACTCGGGCCAGGGAGGTTCGGCTCGCTTAGCTAACCTAAAGGTTTCCATAAAAACAGGAAAAGCTGCTTTCAAGCAAACGGAAGGGATCCTGATAATCTGAGGCAAACTTCACATTAATGAAACATTAGATGAAACACATTGTGCAGTACATTAACAGGTTTAATCATTAATCCTCCTTCAGATCAGCTGATGTCACTCAAGCTGTTTTAATTCAGCTCTGACAAGGACGTCACGTTTTCATCTGCACTGGTTGAATTGTTAGATTGAAGGATTACACAGAACCTACTGAGCAGGTTATCACCACACTCGATACAAGGAGGAGTCATTAGATTTTGGTGCAGATTCAGGAATTATTTTCCATCTCATAGTGAGTGTAACTGTTTAAAATCGTGTGTAATGTTATTGAAGCTGTTGGTGAACACTTTGTTTTCAAAATGTAAAAAAATCCAGTTTCACTTCATCTTTGTTGAAACTTTTTCATATTTAGATTTGATTAAGAAGCTGATGATTCAACAAAGAGTTTTAATTTAGAAACATTAGAATAGAACATTCTCCACCTTGTGTTTCTGTTTATAGAAACTATACCAGTTTAAACAGGCCTGTACCGAGACCTGCTAGTTGTAAAGTATATAAGTGTTTAACTGACAGGGAACGACCTTTAGAGAATCGAACCTGACGAAGTCACGAGTCTTTTACAGATGAAGCACCGAGCTGGTGACAGACACTCACCTTCCCCAACGAGCTCCAGCTGGAGCCAGACTTCATTCTGAATTCTCTGACTTTTAGGTAATTCAGGATTAATGGGGTTTCAGTTTCGCTCTGGTTGCTGGTGATGACATGTGATTAACGAGGGAGGAGCCTTCTTCACTTCGGCTACAGTTAAACAACATATGAAGAAGCATGTTGGACAACATGTGAAATATGTCCCGTGTTTAGACGTTAAAACGGAGTTGACTCCAGCGGGAGTGTGAGCTGCAGCTGCGGGTCTGAAACAAGACAAACACGAGCCACAAACACACTTCACCTCACGTTGAGTTTAAACTGTCTGAGCCGAACACACAAAGGACACACGACGTCTCACACAAAGGTCCGTTTGTGTGTTGAGACCGTGAACCGAGGCCGATCAGCGGGGAAACGGGAAAACGTCCCGTGTTTTAGAGCCAGTCTGGGCCGACGGAGCCTGGGGCCTGTTCCCCACACGTCAGAAAAACTTCCCCCGGAGAAAGTTGAACCCTCCCCGGCCTGAGCGTGAACACTCACCGCGGTCAGTCAGGCCGTGAGCCCGCTGCTCCTGCTCCGCTGTGTCCGGCTGAGGGCCGCTGGGTGTGGGCTCCGGTGGGAGAGCGTCCCGGCTGCTCCTGGTCCCGGTCTGGTCCTGGTCCGCCTCTGGTCCTGGTCTGAACCGACTCTGACTCGGGTCCTGAACCGACCACACCTGCCTGATGAGCCGCTCATCATCTGATGCTGCGTTCAATCATGTGGGAAAAAACACTTCTGGGTCACATGTCACTAACGGAGTATTTATTAGTATTTAGTATTTATCAAATCAAATATACTTTGTGTCTTGGGCCAAAGTACTACAGGACAGGACTTTGTACTGCAGACAACATGAGGACACATCGTGTAAAACCCAGAGTAATAATACTGAATAAAAGTGAGTTGAATATGAACTGAAAACACTAAAAGGAAGGCGGTGTAGATCCTGGTGATCCTGATGACTCCACCTTCCTCCACATTCACACCTTCACACCTTCACCTGCTGCTCTGAAGCCTCAGTTTCACAGGTTGTTCAGCCATCTTGGTTTTTTGAGACCAGAAGTAACCATGTTTGGAGGAACAGGGGGTGGAGCCTGACTGAGATCTCGAGGACACGCCCACCCGCACCAATTAGACAGTACTAGCTGTCAATCACTCTGTGGTATCCACCCCCAACACATCCGGTGCTTTATGGTCTGTTTGACTCTAAATGATCATAATTCACTAAATGAACATCAGCTGTTTGAAGAAGACTTGAAACTAGAGACTGAGACAGAAACTCCTGAATGTTTACTGACGTGATAAAGTGAGAAGTAGAGTCACTTTCTATAGAAACTACCAGATTGACCATCGCCTGCTTTTCCTACCACGTTGTAACGTGACTGGTTTATGTCCTAGTTGACCGACAGGCAGCTTCCACATGTCACTCAAACAGAGGGCGATGGTGTTTTAGGTGGAGAGCGTTTGGTGACGTAGTCCTTCGAGCGGCAGGACGGTGTGTGACTGTTAAAATACGATAGTGATGATGTAGGAACATGTCACTCAGATCGTCAGTGGGACTCACCGATGTGTTTTTAATAGTTTATGGAAACGACGCAGATCTACAGCTCAGAGGAATGAATCAAGTGTTTAATGCAGTTTTGTTGGCAGAACAAATTCACTGTCGGTTTGATTATTAAAAATATAGAACCTTCTTCACGATGGATGAACAACAGCAAATATGTCACACAAATAAAATGTACAATTGCCTTTTTATTGTTATCAACCATTTTTCAACAAAGAAATTAACCACGTTTCAGTTTCCCCTCACATTAAATGGCAATCACGAATCTGTTACATGTTAATAACCAAAATACAGACAGCCCATATCTACAGGTAGAACACAATAAACAGTACAGGTACAGAGGAACATCGTTACTTTAACTCAGCTGTTTTCATGTGTTAGCTTTTCTTACTCAGCTCATAAGAATAAATGTACAGACTGGTCCTGCGTCACACTGCTGATCCACGTGTCGCGGCTCAGAACCAAATCCAGTCCCCAGACATTCACACACGTGAATCATCTGACGTCTGTGAAGTTCATGTTGTTCAGACTCGTCGCAGGTGAGTGCAGAAACACCACAGAAGAAGAAGGGACGAGTCTCTGGGTCCTCAGCTCATTTCCTTCGTCTGCTGGTTGACGAGCGACTTGGCGACTGTCGGCTGCCGCTTCTGCCACGAAGGAGAGAAAAAGAGGAATTATTTCTTCTGTCGAAATAAGATTTAATTAAGACACAATAAACCCGCTGGTTAAGAATTAAAGTGTTTATGTAAATTAAAACCTCACTGATCTGGATTTTGGGGTCGATGCCGATATCCGGGAGTAAAAATGTTAAATACCGATATATCGTCTACCGTGTGTTTGTATGTTTGTTTAAATTGTCGATAATTCTTAAGATGTTATCAAAGAAATGTAAGTGAGGTTTGATATTTTACAGTTTAACCATTGAAATGAAAACAAAAGGAAAACATATACAACAATAAACAAACAAATACATAAACATAAACACTGATACATCTGAATAACACCTCAACAAGTTAAAGCTGTTTCTCATTCTGCTCCGGTAGACGTCTTGGCGTGTACAGACCTGCGGCTCGGGGAGGACGGCGCTGCTCTGATGTATCTCGGAGGAGAATAACTGAGGGAGCGAGAATCTCTCAGTGAATCAGCCGGGATCCGCTGGGGCCTGACAGGACTGAGAGGAAAACACAAGAGTTTCAGACTGTCACTCTGAGGGAGGACGATGCAGTGCAACGAGCAAGCAAGACTAAAAGGTAGTTTTCAAATAACAATAGAGAATGTGAGCGAACATCATCTTTTTCTGTGTTTGAAACAGATCGAGTTCTTCTGTCCGTGCACATCTTCTGAAAGCTGAGGGTTATGGACCAAACTGATAAATGAGCAATACCACTGGAAATTGTGTGTGTGTGTGGGGGGGGGGAAATTGTTCAAGCAAGACCAACATAATCTATTTGATGTTGGGCAAAGGGACAAAGTGAGGACAAGTGGAGGACAAGTGGAGGACCTGCCCTCTAGTGGATGTTAACAACAATGCCAAAGTAAAGGACTGATGGTTCCTTCATTCGAAACAGACAAATCTCTTTTTGTAAGTAAAGGTTTAAATGAGCCTCGATTCTACCTGAAGCTTCTTCTCCTCCTCTTACCTCTTGTTCTTTGTTTCCTTTTCTCCGTCAGAGGAGGACGAGGATGAACTGCTCGGAGCTTTGGTGGTTTTCCTGTTAGACAACATGAGAAAAAGGTAAATCCTCTCTGAACAATAAAACATCTCATCTTCTATTCTGTCGTTCGTGCTCATTCCCTGTCGCCTGCTCACCCTTTTCCTGGCTCCGCCTCAGAGTCAGAACTGTCTGAAGAGGAGGATGAAGACGATGAGGAAGAGGAGGAGGAGGAAGAAGAGCTGGAGCTGCTGCTTCCGCTTTTCTTAGTTGCCTCCTTGCCGTTCACCGTGCTCTCGCTTCTGACCGTTTGGTCTGACGGTCGAGCGGCAGCCGGTGGCGACTCCTTCCTGGTTGGACCTCGTGATGGCTGTTTGGCGTCTGATTGGCTGCTGGCCGGGGACCTTCTGGAGGTCACGTCGGAGCGGCGGGGGTCCGACTGGGAGCCTCTTCTACCTGAGGGTGGAGCGTGGGAGGAGTCTCTGGAGGGACCCTGTGAAGAGGAAGAACGACTTTTCTGCTCTCCGTCCTCTTTCCCTTCATCCTCTCTTCTTCCGTCTTTCTCTGCTGGTAGTTTTGTGTCTTTACTCTCGCGAGCCGGTGAAGGTGAAGAGGAAGAGGAGGAGCCGGAGCCGGAGGAAGATGAGGAGGAAGAGGACCTGCCAGGCGGGGGAACATCTTTTGGCTGGATCTTCTCTCTTTCTCTCTCTTGCTCCACCTCCCTCTGTCTAATCCGCTCGTTTTCCTTTTCTCTTTCTCTCCCTCGTTCTCTGGAGAGGGAGCGACTGCTCCTCCTCCGTCGCGGTGGAGAAGGAGAGCGTCGGGACCTGGAGGACGAAAATATGAAGCAGATGATTTTAAATGGATAAAACTTTGTCATTCGAGACAAGAAAAACAAAGGATTACAAATATTTAACATCACACTACATCTACCAAATACAGTTAATGTTCCTTAAACATAATTTTGATCTGGGATTAATTTCCATATTTTCATAAAAAACTCACAGAAGTTTCAGTCTGACCCTGTGACCTTTATTTTTACTTCCTGTGATGTCATTTCCTGGAGAATGTTCAATTGCATCATGTCTGTAAAATCAGTAAAACCTCAGCTAATAGGTAAAATACAATGAACCTACTGAAACTGTGTCATCAATTTAGAAAATATAAAAATCTGATGTTTTTTCCAAAGATTGAGCCTAAAGATTTTTAAATATAGAAACATGAACTAAATCAACTCAATAAGTTCTTTGAACCATGAACATTTTAGTGTTTTTGAGAAATGAACATTATTCTCTGCTCCTCTCCCGACACTTAATGCAACCAAACATAATGAGCTCAAGTATGATGAGGTACATCTTTACTCCTTCATTACATCAGTGTAAATGATGATGCAGAATTAAGGGATTCATCTTTTATTCAAAATACTTCTTTAAAACGTCTCGTCCATTTGTCTCCTCGTGTCCACACTGCGTCACTTACGAGTTTGTTTTGTTCAGAAATGTTTCAGAATGTACATGCAGGTCCTTGTCTTACCTGTTGGGGGGGCTGCGCCTCCTCTGGCTTCTGGACCTGCTGCGTCTTGGAGCCCGATCACGTTCTCTGTCCCTCTCTCTGTCCCTCTCTCTGTCTCGGTCCCTCTGCCTCTCTCTCTCCCTGTCTGACCAGGCCGGAGGAGGGGAGGCTCTCCTGGATCGGGGCGGGGCCTCCTGGTACTGCCTTGGTGGAGTGCGACGGGCCGGGGAGGTGGTGGTTGTTTTCTTGGGCGGAGAGCGTGACCTCCTGGTCGGGGGGCTCAGTCTCGCCGCCCTCCTGGCTGTGCCCCTGTCCCTCCCTCTATCCCTATCCCCAACTTTGGCCTCCGGCCTGTTTTTGTCTGCCTCAGAGTACCTGCTGCCCCTGCTGTGGTCCGCTCTGTTGGGTGGGGAGGGGGGTGGACTGGGACTGTCCACCTGTGTGGGGCTGTATCGCTCCTGACCTTTGGGTTGGGACGGACAGTTGTCTACAGGAGATCTGTGAGGAGGTCTGTCTGTCCTCTCGCGTCTGTCTCCTCCATCTGGTCGTCTCAGTGCGTCTCCCTCAGATGCAGAAGCAGAACTTTCTTTTCTTCCATTGGTTAAATACCGATGAACTGCAGCTCCAATGGCAGCTGGGGCACTTTTCATGGGACTGGCTTTTTCCTTCCCTGCTGCCTTCTTCACCTTGCCTTCCTCCTCAGAGGATGATGAGGAGGAGGAGGAGGATGAAGATGAAGAGGAGGATGAGGAGCTGTCGCTGTCACTGCCGCTGCTGCTGCCGCTGCTGCTACCACTACTGCTGCTGGAGCTCTCTTTTCTTTTCTCAGCCTGTTTTGCCTTGTCTTCTCGTTTCTCCTTTGCCGGAGGGCTCCTCGTCTTCTCCTGACGGTCCATCGTGTCGGGTCTTTCGCTCGTGTTTTTATCAGCAGGTCTGAGATCTTGTCTGCTTCCTGCAGATGGTCGGACCCCCTCCTCTCTTTTCCTGCCGTCTTCTTGACCGCGCTCTCTGTCTGGTTCTCCCTGCTTGTTCAGATTCCTCTCCCTCTCCATGTCTTTTTCTCTTCTCCTCTCCTTCTCTCTTGGACCCCCACTGGAGACAGGCGAGCGAGAGGCGGGGGACAGTGAACCACGAGTCGGGTGTCCATCCCTTCTCCGGTCAGGTTTCTGTTGGCGAGGAGACACCTCCCTCTCTTGTCTCCTCCCGGTGTCTTTCCTGTTGTCCCTTTCATTTGGTGCCCTCGAGTGCAAATCTCTCTCAGTCCGGCGCTCCCTCTCTCCACTCCTCTCCCTTCTCGCTCTCTCCTTCTCAGGAGGTGAAGGAGACGAGGAGTCGTGTTTGGTCTTTTTGTCCAGTTTACTCCTGTCTTTTTCCCTCTCAGTGTCTCTGCTCCTTCCCCTCCTGGTCTCCTGTTTAGGTGGTGGAGAAGGAGATGAGGAGTCATGTTTGGTCCTCTGAGGAACATTCTCCTTTCCTTTGTCCTTCTTTTCTCTGCTCCTGGACCTCCTCCCTTTCTCCACATCTCTGCTTTTCGAGCTCCTCCCTTTCTCCACGTCTCTGCTTTTGGACCTCCTCCCTTTCTCCCTCTCATTTTCTCTGCTTCTCGACCTCCTCCCTTTCTCTCTATCATTTTCTCTACTCCTTGAGCGCTTTCCTTTGTCCATCTCTCTGCTTCTGGATCGCCTCCCTCTCTCTCTCTTTTCTATGCTCCTTGAACGCCTCCTCCTCTGCATCTCTCTGCTTCTGGAGCGCCTCCCTTTCTCCCTTTCCCAGCTTTTATCAGTCTGTGGCGGAGGAGAGGGGGATGAGGAGTCATGTCTCCTCTTGGCGGAGGTCTTCTCCATCTCACTCGGGCGCTCTCTCTCAGGATTGGGCCTCTTTGGAGGAGAAAAGGTTGAAGTTGGTGTGAATTTTATTATCACAAAAGTAAAAGATGAAAAAACGAGAAGCAGCTCCGGACTTTACCGTTTCTCTTCCCTGGCGCTGTGGGATGAGCTCGTCGTGGCCCCGCCTCCTCCTGTCGGGCGATCTTTCCTGTCTTCCATCGTCATCTTTTCTTGCAGATTGTTCCTGTTGACGTGACCTCACTGGAGCTGGAGACTGACTGTTGACACGACAGAGAAAAATCAGTCAGATACTGATGAAAATAATTATAAATCAGTTTTAGCTCAGTAATAAAGGACCCGAGCTGATCACGAGCTAAATGTGAAGATATCCTGGAGTTTGTGTTTCACATATGAAGAACACAGCAGCAGATTGTCAGACTCGTTTGAAACAACAGGAGAATGTGGGGAACATTCAGGTGGAACAGGTGGAGCCTTTTTGGGACATTTCTTTTTTTGTACCTGTGAGAAGAGTCGGAGGAAACACCGCTGCCTTGCACCGCCTTCGTTTTTGGAGAACTCGAACTATCACTCTTCTTTCCTTTCTTCTTTGACACCTTCTGTTTCTCGTCTGAGGAGCTTTGAGTGGACGAGAGGTTGGATGTGAGGACGAGGCTGACCATGAACCCACTTTCTTCAACATTTCATATTTACAGCAAAACCAGCACCAGAACTGAAACAAGACGATGATTTCATATATAAACAGACGGTTCCATTTAAGTTCACCTACCTGTCTTCTTCACTCTCTTCTGACACCTCACTGAAAAACAAATATCCCAGTTATTAATCACTCTCCATGTAAAATCAGTCAGTGAATCATAAAAGAATCTGGTGGTAAAATACCGCTTCTTTTTCTTCTTTTTAGATTTCTTCTTCTCTCTGCGAGGAGACGGGGAGGGACTCTCTGAACTGCCGGGACAAGGAACAGGAACAAAGTCAGACCCGCTTGTAAAAATCTTTATATTTTCTATTCTTATCCAGTTTGTTTTCTCACCCGTCTCTGTTCTTGTTTTTCTTCTTCTTCTTCCGACTGCGCTTCTTGGGAGGAGAATCTGAATCGTCCGAATCTTCCACCAACCTGAGAGAGCGAGAGGGCGAGAGACGTCAAGTCAGGGACGGAGCTGGTGATGTCTAATCATACTGGGGGTGAGAACTGTGGTTTTGCCAAACTACTGCTAACTCACTAAAACATAAAATACCCTGGAGCAACACAAACTAGAAATGTATTTTCAAAGTTGTTCTGATGAAGCTGGTATTGATTCCGATTTATTATCTGAAATCAACATCATTGACACCAAGGCTGTCACTTCTATCTCAGTCGAACTCATAAGTTAATAGATCTGAACATTTTTCTGAATATCAAGGTTTTTATTTTAGATCGATTTTAACAGGATCATATAAACATTATATTAATTGAGCCACATTGTTCAACTGTTACTTGTGATAATAAAAAGATAATTAAACATGTATAAGCAGCAGTGTCCCACTCACGTATATTTCTGTTGCTGCTGCTTCTCTCGCTCCAGACGCTCCTGCTCTCTCTTCTCCTTCTCCCTCTCTTTGCGGTCGGCGTGGAAGGACGAACCATCCACGTAGTCGCTGGAGATTCCAAACGCAGCGCGGAGACGGTCGTTCTTCTGCTGGTTGGCCGCAGCCAGGGCATGAGTCTCCGTCGCCCTGAGGAGATGAACAAGCCAAACAGCTTTCTGTCACCAACACTGTGTCGTATAAACCAATGAGAGGCTCTCAGAACTTTATTAAAAGAAAGAACAACGATCCGGAGTTTCTTCATGCAATGGAAAATGGGCAGTACATACAAATGTACATAAACACTTTAGTCTCTAGTTTGTACAGTCAGACTTTGATCTTGTTTCTGTGATGTTTTTAATGTAAAGTTCCCAAGACTAATTCTACTCAGGGGCAATAGTTTATTCTTCTGTTTTTACATAAACAACACGCAGCAGCTTTTAGTCTGAACAAGACATTTCAATGGAGCCAAGTTAAATTCAGGTTTTGTGCTGTACTCACGTTGGTCTCTCGGCGGTGGCAGGAGTCGGCTCCTCTTTCTCCTGCAGCATCATTCGGAAACTGTTCACCTTCTCCTCTATCTCCTCAGCAGAATACCTGAGCGTGAAAGCAGCCATGAGGATTTAACAATGTACAAAACATGATTTGTAATGTGATAAGAAGTCAGTTCAGGTTGGTGAGCACATGTGAATTTACCCTTGCTCCTCCATCATGTCCTGTAACTCAGCACACTTGACCTCCAGCTGCCTCTTCCGCTGGTGCTCCAGGATGTCCGCATTGGGCTGCCTGTTGAGCTGACTCTCCAGCCTCTCCCGGTCCTTCTCGTCACGATCACCACCGCGCTCGTCCCGCGGCCGCTTAGCGCGCACGCTCGACAGGTTGCGCTGCACGTAGCCATTGGTGCCACTGCCCCTCGGAGTCGTCAGGCCAATCCCATTGTACATGGCTCTGCAAAAACAAATCAGGGGTTCAGTGATTCGTGTTGAAACCAACCAACCAACCATAGGTAATATTAAATATTAATAAGTTATCAAAGAGCGTTGATCAGTTTTCTTCAATCCCATTTGATGCACTTCTTTTACCACTTGTCTCTCTGTAGTTGAGAGACGCACATTATCTTTTACATGAAGCTTGGATCATCTTTTCTATGCACAACATTACACAACACTTATATTTTAGTTAAGGCAGATACTCAACAGACATCAAATCATTTCACACATCTTTGAAATACAGAGTAAACATTTTACCCATGACTGAAAGTGAACTTATGTTAAAATAAGATATCTAAATATTTGCTTTTGATTCAAATATATCAGAAACAATATATTTGACACGTCATAATCATAATGACACATTATCAAAACAGACTCAACAATTAGAAAATATAGAATTTACAATTTAAAAACACAGATACTCATTAAGAGGTTTTTTTCTGTTTCCAGTTAACATTTGAGATATTTTTTAAAGAGTTTATCTCGTTTAAATATGCTGAAAGAAAAAGATTGTTTTTAGGAAACGTAATTTAAGTGAGGAATATTTATCCAATATATTTAAATGATTTCCCCCCTCTGATGATTTCTCCTCCATGTGAAGACCAGATGTTCTGATAGTTATATTTGTTACATCTGGATTATTCTGATGAACACCAGTTCACCAGCAAAGCAGTGGAACACATTAAAATAGTGACGGGCTTCCTATTCTAAAATGGCTGACATGAGTAAAGTGGCAGATCCTTGTCTGACTGTGTCCAGAGTCCTGGACGGGTCCACGGTGGGAAACACCGGAACCATGAATATTAAACATCTGGACCACGAAGACGAGCTGCTGCAGCTGTGACGCTCATTTATTGACACTGGTTAATTTAAATGTGGCCCAAGTTTCTCTCAACGTTGCGAAGAACTCGTGAAAAACTTGAATCGTCGGAGTGTCGTCGCCTCCATGTGGTTCTGATTCAACCCTTCAGGATCGAAGACATTAGGAAACTGTGTTGCTCATTAACACGTGCGCCAGAACACAAGGGGCCTGTTGCTAAGTCTGTTAGCGCGGAGATTACAGACGACTAGCGATCTGGGGAAACACGATTACTACTAACTTTACTAACTATAACCAGCAGAGCCGCAGTGAGCTGCTCGAACGCGGTCACTAGTTTCACACCGCGGTGGATTTAACGCTTAAACTTAGGACAGGCCCGACCGCGAACCAGCCCACTCTCAGCTAGCTAGCGAGCTAACGTGTTCGTTACGTACCAGGGTTTTCTCCGGAGAGAAAGCGGCGTCGGAGGGAAATGTACGATAAATAAATCCCGTAGATCCAGACACCGGAACAGACTGAATACCAACCGAGTCCTCGGAGCGGGGAAGAATAAAGAAACGCGACTAGTTAGCTTCGAGCTAACGGCTCCGATCACCGAGCACAGCAGGACGATGAGGAACCCAGTGACGTCACACGCACAGGACGTGGGTCCAGCCGGAGACGCGTTCAAGTAAAGTCGGTTCAACGAGCTTCGCTTTGTGTGTTCGTGTAACAAGGTAACACAGATATTAGTAATTTAGTGATAATATTAGTACAGTAACTGTTGATGTCAGTATTAGTACAGTAACTGTTGATGTCAGTATTAGTACAGTAACTGTTGATGTCAGTATTAGTACAGTAACTGTTGATGTCAGTATTAGTACAGTAACTTTGATGTCATACAGTAACGTTGATGTCAGTATTAGTACAGTAACTGTTGATGTCAGTATTAGTACAGTAACTGTTGATGTCTGTAATTAGGGCCCGAGCACCGACGGTGGGAGGCCCTCTTGAAATTGTAAGGATTATTCTTATTATAGTGACCTTATTATAGAATTGGCTTTTTGAGGCTTCAACATGCTCAACTTCTTACCAAACTTTGCAGAAAATTAGAAAGTGGTGATAATTTACGTATTCTGGAGTAATTTGAAATGGGCGTGGCAAAATGGCTCAACAGCGCCCCCTGGAACGCAGCCCCTAGGTTTCCCTTTGACCGATCTTCACAAAAATCGTAGCCCAGGTGTATCGTGACCAGACAAACAAAAAGGTCTCAAGGGGCATTATGAAAAACGCAACAGGAAGCCCGCCATTTTGCATTTAGTGGCCATTTTGGCCATATTCCACATTTTTACTTTGACGAACTTGTCCCAGGGCTTTTATCTGATCAACTTCATATGGAGATGAGTGTCATCACAACAAGACGGAGATACAAAATAACTCAAAGATCGATTGTTCGTCACACGGTGTGACCGTGGCGTGGCGTCACAGTTTGATTACACGCCATCAAAACACGAGGTTCTGTATCTCGGACATACATGGTCCAATCGAGTCCAAACGAGACATGTAAGACAAGAGTCCCGGCCTGATGACATCTACACAGAAATCATGACTTAAAATCACAGCGCCCCCTGGTGGAAACAGGAAATGTCTTGTTTTTTGCATGTCTTCCACTTGGATGTATTCCTCCTCATCCACTTACTGCAGCCATATCAAACTGTGTCAAACGGGTCTCAACACATTGATAATGAAGGCATAAGATTACAACCTCC
>NC_061498.1:913014-953014 GCF_022539355.2 Hippoglossus stenolepis | reverse complement strand
TTTTACTCACAAGAAAATGGGAGTTTAAAGACTTATTTTGAGATGTGTGTTCGTGAAGATTCATTTAACTGTTCTTTCTGTGGTGTGAGTCCTTCAACCCTTTTGTTATGACATTGATTACAAATAATTGTTTCCTTCCTCCATGTCATACATCCCCTGTGTGACATGGAAAACAGACTGAAACGCAAAGAGATTTGGACCAAAGAGTCATTTGGGGGAGCAGGGAGTTTTCATTTTTGCTGTACCTAATATGATGACCTGAAAGCTGCCACCTGAAACTGGTGCTATAGGGTGTCGCCTCGCTCATGGAGCTTTGACATTACACAGTGCTTGCATAAAGCCCTCGACTCAGCTGTGTGCGTTTGATGGTGAGAATCAGACACCGAGGACAGGATAGAGTAACGTCCTGCAGCTGGCACAGAGTGGTGGACGTCTGACGCCTTCAGACTTAGTATGTCACCCTGCGAGCAGAGCGTTGGTCTCGATCTCAGTCCACAGACAGCAGCTGACAAAAGCTGGGTCTGTTCAGTGAGGGTTTGAATTAACAGTAAAGAGTTTCTCAGTGTTTATTGTGCTGCAGTAAGTTGTCATTAACTAACCTTTGTCAGACTAGTGCTTCTAACTATCATGCCTGAGCTTTTAAATGCAGTTTTGATGCAGCTCAGGAACATGCACATTAATCTGTCGAGTCTGAACTGAATTCTTTAAGAAAACAAAGTGAAGCTCAGGCTGCAGTTTCCTGCAGAGTCAGTCAGATCGCTGGAGTGAGTTGGATAAATGGAGCGATCAGTCTGGTCACAGTCGTTGTTTGGATTCCTGACACCAAGGACTGAAATAGGAACGATGGCTAAGCAGAAAACCGGGGCCACTTTTCTCAGCGTGCCCCCCTTCTGCCTCCCCTGTAGTTATAAAACACTAGCACACAAATGCAGGCTGATAATCTATTCATACCTGGCTCAACATGAGGATATAACCAAGAGCTACTGCTCAGCCAGGTCTTTATCTGTCGATTTCTTTTGCTCAATGAACCTGATTTGTCACCCAACAAACTAATGAAGCCTGTGGATCACTTTTCTTTGTTCACACTGGAAAATAACTGCAACAGTCAGGGACGTGTGACATTTATACATTTTAAAAAGTTATTGAGACAGTAGCTTGTGTTCTCTCCTCATGACAGGATGGTGCTGTCAGTTAATATTGGTCTGAAAACATCCCCTTGGTTTTTACTTTATTTTCTATAAGCAAACATGTGATTAACGACTTGTCTCCATTCTGTCGCCATGTGCAGGACCTCTGAGCAGCAGCAGCGTTTCCATGAGATCTGTGGAAACCTGGTGAAGACCCAGCGTCGGGTCGTGGGCTGGTGGAAGCGTCTGTGCGCCCTCAAGGAGGAGAAGCCCAAAATGGTACATTGATAATAAAGTGACTGAACTGTAGACTCCAACCTGAGCTGTGAAGCTGTGTCAGGGCAGTAAATCAACTCTTATCTGTTTCTTACAATGCTGAGCTTTCTCTGTGCTCCAGATAAAAATATCCTCAGCTGATTGGGCTGCTCCACTTAGCAGACGGCAAACTGGGTTAGAGGCTGCGTTAACCAGGTCTCATAGAAATCAACACTGTTAAACACACACACACACACACTGTTAATCACACTCTTTAATTCAACATAGCTTTGTTGGTTCTTTCAAAATAAGAACATGTTCTGCTAAAGAAAATAAACCCAGTTTCTGTTCATCTGAAGCTTAATTCTTTAAACTCAGTGATGTTGGTTAGTTTGAGTAACTGTAGGTTGAATGTAATGTGACCCCCTGCTCTCACAGTACTTTGCCTCCGTGATCAGCAGCCTGCTGGCAGTGGCCTGGATCGGACAGCAGGTGCACAACCTGTTCCTCACCTACCTGATTGGTGAGTATATTACAGCTTTACCTTCTATCCTCCTCCACTGGTGAAGGACTTGGATCTTTCCTCGTATGTTGGTGGATGTATTTTCTGTCACTCATAAAGGTTCTGGATGTGCGATCAAATGTCTGAGTCAGTGTCTCTGGACATTTTCTGGATCTTCTCCTGCAGCCTCCTGGTAAAATGTCAGTGAGTCCATGTGAGAGAACTTACTCAAGTAACTCTTGCAGCCACATGATTAATTCTGCTGGAGGCTTGTTTTAATATCTCATGCTGCTTTCAGCTGCAGCTGTTTTCCTTGTGTATTGTAATGATGGAATGAAACTGTAGCACTGATGCTGTGTATGATTTCATCATGTGAGCGTGACCCATCATTACCAAGCTTCCTGGTACCATGACTCAGAAGTGTAGCTCAATAACTGGATCCCTGAGGCAACAGACCTCTACCTTGACGATGGTAATAATAAGCTGCTGCTGGTTTCTTCCTCTTTAAGGACACGAGGAAGGTGTTTATCTCCTCAATTTGCAGTGAAAGTCAAATATTATAATGAACAAACGCTCCTGTCAGACCTGCACCTGCACAGCGGTGCCTCTGGGAAAGTGGAGGCTGTCGTATGATGAGACGTATTCATCTGATGGGAAAACCTTGAAAAAGAAAGGACTTCAGAGAGGAAGTGACTCTGAAACCACAAAGTATTCTGTTTGAGATCTACTATCTGCTTTCATGAACTTAAATTCCACCAGTTCGGTCAATACTTCTGCTTCCTGTTAACCACCCAACCTTTCACTAAGGTTAACAGGGCGGCTGGTGTTGGGCCTTCAGGCTCGGTCAAGTGGAAGCTTCTTTGATTAAAGAGCTTTTTGATGCTCATGTCTCGGTCTCTGAAAAGAGAAATCATGGGAAATGAGGCGTTAGGTTTTTGGCATCAATTATGAGTCAGTTGCGTAGCAGCACTAAAACATATTTGACACAAAGCTTGTGCTCAGCTTCCTGGGAACTTGCTTGTTTTAATGTTTCCACAGTTCAGATCATAACTCTTCTGGAATAATAAGGTTTTGGAAGTTGTCAGACAATCCCGGACAGCAGATTGCTGCAGGCTGAACGTGTAGGAAACCTTTTCCACCAGCTGGGGGACTCACGAGAGCTCTGGCATCATGTCTGTGTTTTCTCTCCCCTGCAGTGAACTTCCTGCTGCTGCTGCCCGGCCTCAACCAGCACGGCGTCATCTCGAAGTACACCGCCATGGCCAAGAGGGAGATCAACAAGCTGCTCAAACAGAAGGAGAAGAAGAACGAGTGAACGGAAGAGTGGACGAAGAGGGGATTCTCTGAAAGATGAATAAGACACAAAGTGGAAGGAAGTTTTGAGAAAGGGCCTCCTTTGTTCACGTCTCTGCCACAGAGCGAGACACTTTTTTTTTTTTTTTTTTCTTCATGTGCTGAATAAGTTTCACTTCTCTCTCTCTCTCACTATTTGACATTTCATCACATTTTATTTTCTCATGAATTTTCCATGCATGCAGCCACATGACGGTTCTGACACAAGTTTATCTAAAGCACTGAAACATTCTGCAGCACGTTACACACACACACACACACACACACACAGTTTAAATCCTCCTCCTGTCTCTTATTTTAAACGTGCTTTGTTTTAAGATGTTAGTGATGCTTTTAAGCCATTCCCTCTTCATGGACTAAGTGACTACTGAGCAGTTTTTGTAGCATTACTGCATCATATTCTCCGATTCTTCACACTAGAGTTTTTTTTCTCAGGACAGTTTTTGTCAGATGAGAACAGGTCATTAGTGTTTTTTGCTTTATTTGTATTTAACTTGGCACTAAAACAGAACTGGATTTAAAGCTGAGCTCATCAGGAGCTCAACCGTGTCTAGATGCAGACATACTGCTGCTAGCTGGACTCTGGTCTATTAGCTCTTATATAAAACCACACAGTGTGTTACTGGTGTGGGCTGTTTCTGTGTAAATAGACCTATCCCTCCCCCCGTCCCTGTCAGTCAACCTTTTCTCTATTCTCGTTATTTATGTGTTATTTCCTCTTCAGTCTGATCACTGTCTGTCAGCTCATTTCATTATTTGTCTTTATTGGAGATCTTATGAAAACGATTAAAGTTTGATTTAAGTGAAAATCCATGTGTTGCTTCTTGGTTTGATTTAAGATAATTGCTGTTTTTGAGCAGCTGCATTTCTCACAGGTTTCAGTCTTGAAATTGTCCAAAGGAAGGTCACAGGGTTATTTAAGATGGTTCCTCATCTGGGGAGCAGGAATGTGAATTCAATAAACATCTTCAGATGTTATCTTCCCTAATGATGAAGCATGTGACGCTGATGACCTCATGACTGTGACACGCACTCGGACTGTTGGGTTTTTTGGTCAAAAATATAATGTAAAGATTTGGGGGTTATCAAGTGAGAAAAAGACAAATCATGTCACGTAGAATAAACAGTATAATCTTAAACTCGTACATTTTAATGACTAAGTCGTCATGGAGACGACAGACTGACTTTCTAAGTTTGTTGCAGCACAAATTCACAAAATGAACATATTTCCTGAGGTTGACTGTTTTTGTTTTTCCTCAAATCATTTAAACCTGTTTGTATTTTGCTGCTGTCTCTGATCTTTAATTTCTCCTGTAACTTTGTGTCTTGTGTAACTGAGGCTTTCTTAACTGTTGCCCTGCAGCTCTGTTCTCAGAGGAAGACGCCTGGTGACATTCTGAGGATCAACATCCTTTATGTGACATTTAACTATCGAGATCTGGACGAATCAGAGCATTAATGTCAAAACATGGAAAGAATACCGAGATTTAAATGACACAGGAAGACATTTGTACAGAATTCAGAAACATGTAGGTGAGAGCAGCAGAAGAGAGAAAGTCCTGCCGATCTACTGCTCCACTGTCCAGAAGGTGGCGGTAATGCACCTTTAAGCTGGTTTAACAGAAGAAGTAGAAGAAGAGTCCCAGCGCAGCGCCCCCTGCGGTCAGGAGAGAAGCAGCACCACAAGGTCCAGTGAAGGAGGAAACAACAGAACCGATCCAACATGGCGTCAAACGGTGAGCTAGAGGAGAGGAGCTAGCTGCTAATGCTAGGATGAGAGGAGCTAGCTGCTGATGCTAGGATGAGAGGAGCTAGCTGCTAATGCTAGGATGAGAGGAGCTAGCTGCTAATTCTAGGATGAGGAGTTAGCTGCTAATTCTAGGATGAGGAGTTAGCTGCTAATGCTAGGATGAGAGGAGTTAGCTGCTAATGTTAGGATGAGAGGTGCTAGCTGCTAATGTTAGGATGAGAGGAGCTAGATGCTAATGTTAGGATGAGAGGAGCTAGCTGCTAATGCTAGGATGAGAGGAGCTAGCTGCTAATGCTAGGATGAGAGGAACTAGCTGCTAATGCTAGGATGAGAGGAGCTAGATGCTAATGTTAGGATGAGAGGAGCTAGCTGCTAATGCTAGGATGAGAGGAGCTAGCTGCTAATGCTAGGATGAGAGGAGCTAGATGCTAATGTTAGGATGAGAGGAGCTAGCTGCTAATGTTAGGATGAAAGGAGCTAGCTGCTAATGCTAGGATGAGAAGAGCTAGCTGCTAATGTTAGGATGAGAGGACATAGATGCTAATGTTAGGATGAGAGGAGCTAGCTGCTAATGTTAGGATGAGAGGAGCTAGCTGCTAATGCTAGGATGAGAAGAGCTAGCTGCTAATGTTAGGATGAGAGGAGATAGATGCTAATGTTAGGATGAGAGGAGCTAGCTGCTAATGTTAGGATGAGAGGAGCTAGCTGCTAATGTTAGGATGAGAGGAGCTAGATGCTAATGCTAGGATGAGAGGAGCTAGCTGCTAATGTTAGGATGAGAAGGGCTAGATGCTAACGCTAGGATGAGAGGAGCTAGCTGCTAATGTTAGGATGAGAGGAGCAGGACATAGATGCTAATGTTAGGATGAGAGGAGCTAGCTGCTAATGTTAGGATGAGGGGAGCTAGCTGCTAACGTTAGGATGAGAGGAGCTAGATGCTAATGTTAGGATGAGAGGAGCTAGATGCTAATGCTAGGATGAGAGGAGCTAGCTGCTAATGTTAGGATGAGAGGAGCTAGCTGCTAATGTACACATTCACTGAGCAGAATTACAAGACAAGATGCCATGTAATTTGTTTGTATGTAACCTTTTAACACAAGTGTAGAATGAATCTGATGTTAACAGACTAGGACGATGTCTCCCTGAGGGAATCCTAACAACAGCCCCAACCAGGGCAAAGCTGACCTCTTAGTAAACAAACTCTGTCCACACAGATCCTGTGAAGTGCAACCAGGAAACCACTGGACTGTCACAATGTGGAACATGTGACCTGGTTCCTGAAGCTGTCGGCCGCACTTACAAAAAACATGTAAAAATCTGTGGCAGACTATTTTAGTTTTGTTGACAATAACCATGTGAATAAAGTGCATAGTTTGAATCATCCCTATTTAATGAATTGGTTTTGAAAACATCATGTGTTGTACTTTATAATGTTGACACTTCATTCTTGTTCCATAGATTATTCCCAAACATCTTCCCAGGGGTAAGTCTTGTAACACTCATCTGATCATGAAGGTTTCTCACACATTTGTGTCATTAAGTTTTAGAAACATATTTCTATCGAGAGCCCCTTTCGTTATCTTGAAACTATCGAGAGTCGAGACATATTATACAAACATTCATAAATTAACTTAAAACTGTTTAATTGTTGGGGCCACGATTAGTTCTCATTATAAAACTGTATCACAAGCATCAAAAGTAAGAGAAACCAAATACATACAATGAAAATGAGTTTATTTCTTTCTTGTTATCTTGTTAAATGAGGTGCTTGTTTTTAACCACTTGCAGCTATGGCTCCTATGGTGGAGGTGGAGGTGCAGGTAGCGGTGGAGGTGGTGGTGCTAACCCGGGCTACGGTCAGTCCTCTGGTCAGAGCTACAGCCAGCAGGGATACGGAGGTTACAACCAAGGCTCTGACAGCAGCTCCGGCTCCTACAACCAGGGAGGATACGGCAGCTACGGTCAACCTCAGTCAGGTAGAGACTCCGTCACTGATCTTCACTGATGCGTTGTGGTGTTGTTGAATTTAATAGCTTGTCATGTCTTCTCCTTCCTCCCAGGAGGATACGGTTCTCCACCCTCTAACCAGGGAGGGGGTGGTGGTTATAATCATTCCAGTCAGTCCTACAGCTCTGGAGGCTACAGCAGCAGCAGCCAGCCCTCCAACACGAGCTACAACCAGCAGTCATCCTTCTCTGGTTACAGCCAGCAGCAGCCACCCTCCTCCTCCTCCTCTGCAGGGTAATCGTCACTTTCTGCTGCTTCTACTTTGAATTAACCAAGAGCCACATTTTATCAGAAGATCCTCTGCAACCAGACTTGTCATCCTGGAAGACATTTTATTCGGTAAAGAACAAACCTCCGGCACAATTTCTCTAACGTCTAAGGTGCATAGATGACAGAAACAATCTGAAGAGGTCAACACATACTGATCAGTCATTGGGCCGCTCACACATGTAGTGGATGGACTGGATATATGGTCATGAGGCAATTTATCGGTTGCCTGTAAAAATCTGACAATATGAACGTCTCACTGCCATTTGACAAGAAAACCTTTTTCTTATTTTAAGAATAAACTGTGCAGGAAAGATGTGCATTTAAGTTTATGTAAAATGTCTATTGTCTTAATTTAAGTTCTGTTTATTTGGTTGTATCTGTGATACCAAGCCTCAATTACATTTCTTTGTGATAAGGGTTTGATAATGACGTCTCAGGAATCTTATCATTATTATTAAATACTGCATTTCGGCCCATTTCAATGAATTCATTTGAAGACAAGTAGTTAAGGTTTTAACACATAAAACCCGAGCAACATCAACTACATTTCAAATAAGTCTCACGTTAAACATAGAAATCACCACATGATAAATACTTTGTCTATATCATATTTTAAGCCCTGTGAAATATTATATGTGTTGTTGTGCAGCAGACAAGTCATTGTTATGAGGTCAGAGGAGTTAGAAATAGTGATCGAGAGGAACAGATGAAAAGATTTGTCACTGTGAATAGAGTTTAAAGATAGAATAGAGTTTCTCCCCTGAGCTGCAGAGCAAAGATGTCCACCTGTTTCACTTTGTTTTTTCTCCAACAGCTACGAAGGGAACTCCCAGGCCCCTGCCTACAACCAGCCACCCAGTGGTGGACAGGGTGGAGGTGGTTACGGGAGCGGTGGAGGTCAGACCGGTGGATATGGTGGAAGCCATCAACAACCACCCCAACATGGAGGAGGTCACTACAACCAGCCTCCGAGCTACAGTTCCCCTCCTCCACAGAGCTACAGTCAGCAGAGCCAGTACGGACAAAGTGGAGGTGAGAACGTTTTTAAAGTTTTTAATTTCAGCCTTAAATGTAGAGACGGTTTCTGGCTCCTGAACTCATAACTGGGAACTGGTTCCACAGGAGAAGAGTCAGATAACTCAAGGTTCTTCCACTCATTCTACTCTTAAGCCATTTTCAACTCTGAAGAATGTCCAGAGCGTTCAGGGAGGGCGGGTGCAGTCTGCAGGATATAACCTAAAGTATAAAACGTATTAAAAACAAGTCAACCTACAAAAACGTAGATCCAAAGAAATCTGTTCTCACCCTGCTTCTTATCTTAAATAACTGGGACAAGAAACCAAACTGAATAATACACCAAAGCTTTTTAATTCTAAAACCTGTTCAGAACGTATATGTCACACAATCTCAAAGAAAAGTGTTGAGGTCTGATTGTCTTTCTCTCAGGATACGGAGGCGACAGCCCCCCGATGAGTGATGGAGGATACAGTGGTCCCGACGGAGGTTACGGGGGGCAGGAGGCTCGCGGTGGCAGGGGTCGTGGCGGTGGATTTGGAGGTCGGGGTGGTGGCGGTTATGACCGTGGCTTTGACAGAGGTGGGCGAGGTGGACCCAGAGGAAGAGGAGGCATGGGGTAAGTGTGTGAAAAATCACTTTGGTCTCCTGGAAGAAGAGTTTTATAAATCTGAGTCGAGAGATGCATGAACATGTCTTTGGTTACACATGGAACTGAGATCAAGTAAGAGACTGGGTATTGTTAAACACATGTAGCCACAGGTTTGTGTTGGTGTTTAACAATGATCCTTCCTACATTCAACAGAGAAAATAGTCCCACGTCCTAAATTACCACAAAGCATGACACTTCCTGTTTGGTTCTTATGAACACTTCCTGTCAGTAACAGTTCCACCTCGTCGTCGCTCCAAGACAATAAATCCCTGCTCTGACTCTTCACCATCACTGTTCCTCGTTTCTAGTATTTTGTGTTACTAAGCAACCAACTGCAGAGGAGACAATGTACTTCCTGTTTCCATCACATGACCAGTGTGCGTGAATGGTCACGTGACGTGTTTCCAGGTGTTAGTGTGGACGGAGGTTATTTTAGTTTCGACGTATCAGTAAACTGCCAATAGATCCAATCTGCTGCAACCTTGGGTGTAAAATATAATCAGTTGTGATCCTGCACCAAATAATACAGGATAAGAAAATTGATCCCAATATTTCTTATTAAAAGATGATTCTGTGACAGAGAGAAAAGTCATGTGATGATTTATTCAAGGTGAATTAATTATCAATAGGCTGCTAGTGAAAACATTTTATTACCATTTAATGATTTAGAAAACATTGAACTGACTCTGTTGGTCAGTTTGTCACATGCATTTTCAAACACAGCATAATATATTATATTTTCATAAACGTCTGGTGATCGCTGTGCACATGAACACAGCAGCAGGAAACAGAGACAAGTGTTTGTGTCCACAACTTGATCTCATGTCACAAACAGGTTTTAAATCCCTGGTTTCAGTCTTAAAATCTCTAAAGTGGTCTCGCTGGTAGAACTCCAGCCACCTTCCGACTGAATAAAGCATCAGTGCCTGGATGCGGAGGCGATGTGGCATCCAGAGTATTTCAGCTTCTTTCTTTTCAACAATGGGAGGAAGTGGAGACTTGTCGTCCGTCTTTATTCACAGTCTGTGACTGGCGCTTGTGTCTTGGTACAACCTGTGGTTTTTATCCCAGTATAATGAAGTTTATTGTGCCGTTTATAAAGGTACAAACTGAGAAGAGTGTTAAAATGTAGAGTGAAGACGATGCACATAACACGGCTGCTTATTTTTATAGAATTTTCCTAATTCAACTCTACACACTGAAATGTATAAAGCAAATATTTTGTAAACAAGAACATGGCAAGTTGTGTTTCCATGGCAACTAAAGGGCCTTGACCAAAGAGCGGCCTCGACACACACACACTAACATGCCAGCCTCACCTTCACCTGCCTGTCCCCCTGTTGGCGCCTCCTGTCCGAGCAGCCCTGACGGATCACTGTGTCATACTCTGCTTTAATCAATCTTTGAATCTTCTTCTAGGCTTTTACCTTCTCTCCACGCTGGCTTTCTGCTCTAAAAACCTCATTTGGGAAATGGACAAATGGGGACGTCACCAGACAGTAAACAGTCCTCTTGTAGTTGGAATTATGAAAATAATAAAAAATACTCATAGTTTGGGTGATCTTGATAAAACCTGTTTGGGGATTTGCTGCATTTCTGTGAAAAGTAGTGATTGTCTAAGACGTAAAAAAAAGAAAAGAAGTCCACATCTTAGTGTTTGGTTAATTGACACAAACCCAAGTTGTGTGAGGAAATGGAATCGGAACGTACAAGTTGCTAAAAGACTTTTGGGGTAAAAGTGGCAGATTTCAGTGGCTTTTGCACAAACAAAGACAAGGTCTTTAAAGTGGCCTCTTGTCCTTGGAGGTTTATCCAGGAGAACAATACGAAGTAGGGGTTAATAAGGACAAGTGGCAGATGAAGAAGGGGGGGTTTAATGAAGAGACTGAGAATGAAGGTTACCCACAACCCAATGAGAGAACTCGCTGTCAGCACCAGCCTTCAATGTGAGTCCTTTCTTTCTCCCTCTTCATCAGAATGGGCGATCGTGGAGGATTCAATAAGTTTGGTGGTAAGTGATTTAAACTTGAGCAAAGAGGTTTGTTGAGTTTGAAGAGTGGAAGCTAAAGGGAAGGGGGTCAGAGGTCACAACCCGAAACTGAAAGCTGTGCTCATTCACGTGTGTGGTGTTTATGTAACCTGAGGACATGGAGAAAGAAAATTACACCTAATTATTACAGCAGATTATCTCAGGAGGACAATGAAACACTCGCTCCAGCTGCTGGACAAACTGAACTTATTACAAGACGATCAATTCATTGTACTTCTCAATATGGTAATAAGTAGGTGTCTTTAGCTTGGTGTTATTTTCAGTGGTGTGTTGTAAGAGCGGAAAGTCTGAAGTCCTGAGGCACTGCAGCTTCGCTCTCACTCAGCAGAGGGAGTCATCTGGTCACAGACCTCTTACCTCACTTTGTATCCGTGCAGGTAGAACTTGAAGGTGTTTGAATTCAATGGGTGTTCAGGTGCTTTTGTCATAAGACCTTGGACTTGTTGCTGCGTCTATGAACAAAAGAGCTGAGAGGAGAAAGGAATCAGAAGCTTGTACAACAACCAGCAGGGGAAATGTCCTGTGATTCAGAGTTTGTGTGTCACAAACTGATGAATTAACATTATACCAGAGTGTGTGGAACCTGTAGAAGGACAAAGATGAGGGTTGGATGGTGAAAACTGCTTTTACTGCACAGTGTGCAACGTAATCAAGTACCAGTAACCTGATACTGGTGGTGTGCGTACTGTGTGTACTCTGTGTACTGTGTGTACACCAGGAAAACTTGAGGTTTCACAACAACTCGATGGTTCATTTGGAACAAAAGACCATTTGATGATGAGGATTTATCACATGACTCAGTTGTTTGGGGAAAGTAAACCCAAAGGTTGTTAGGCACACATTACATCTACTTTGAATTATTACATGTTATACGTTGACGGCTGAAGGTGAAATCTTTGGTGGGGACAGAGATATTTGGCATTTACATTAAAACCGTTTAGTTTGAAGTTGCTTTTGTTCATTAAAAAAAAATCTAAATCAGCAGGTGACACGTTGACAGATTCTCAAGGATCTGATCTTTTTTAAATTATTACAAGAATATAAACCAGACGGACTCTGAGAGAGAAACCTCTGCCAACACTGACTTTATCTTTATGTTGAATCCAGTTCGTTTTGTGGATCCACACCAAATGTTTTTGTTCATACATATTAAATAATAGGATTCTATTCTATTCTATTCTACATTAGTACTGCTCACATTCCAGTTCTGCATTATTTGTTGAGAAAGGCACAAAAATGTTGAAAAAACCCTCTTAAGTCACAAAGTTAAAGAAAGTGGTGGAAATGTTTCATCAGTGAATAAATTCTTCTTTGATCCAAAGTTTAAAGAAAATCAGTTTCTGTGTAAACTCGCCAAACAAACAGCGATGAAAACACAACCTCCACCAAAATAAAGCTCCAACAAATGACTGAAACAATGAGACGAGGAAAAACATGTTCATCATCTGGTGATCGGGAAAAAAAGAATGGTGAAAATGCAAAACGGTCAGAAAACTTGGTCCTAAAGTTAAACTAATACAAATGAAACTAATCTGAAATGTGGAGGTGAACCGTCGACTCTGGACGTCACTGTCACGGGAGGAAGTGACGTCACTTTTGGGAAATAAATCAGTTGTGTAGAAAACAAGCCTCTTGATTGTTCAAGTGTTGTGTTGCTGCGAGGGGGTGTGGCTTCTGATAACAGTTCAACTTCTGACGATTAGTTGGTTTAAAATAAGTAAAAACTGATCCACTTCCTGAAGCTCCGGTAAATCAAGCTGCCAGTGACACAGCGTCTTCACACAGTGTGACGGGACTTTACACACCAAGGTGTGTAACCATGCGTAACACAAAACGTTCTCGGAACACAAACACAGGGTTGTTAATTCCAAGATGTATGTTGGTAAGATTTACAAGAATTCTTTGTAAAGCTCTGTGAAACCTGAAGTAGACAAAGGAACGAATGATATGGATTAACGTCCCAGTGGAACTTACACATACTCAAAAAGGGATTGTGTTGCAACGGGTTGGACCTGGTTTCAGAGGCCGGTTGGGTTTGTGTGAGCGATGATGATACTTGTCTGAAAGCATCTGGAATTAGTTGTGCATCGTACAGCAGCAACATGTACAACATCACAGGTAACAGCAATTTGGACAGGAAGCAAAAATACACACATTTAACATTAAATGAGCAAAGACACTGCACATTTAACAGTGTGAAACAAAGAGGATGCACTCGAGGCCCTTTAATCTGATTAAGTTCCACATTTAATGGAAAGGAAATGATAGAAGAGGAAGAAATGCATCAACACAAATGCTTTGACTTGTGAACATGACGGATTAATGAGCTGGACCCGAGCGGCTGTGTGTGAAGTGTCAGACTCTGAGTTATAGAATCGACTGGAACCAGTGTAACTGCACTGGGAGCAGAGCGGTGGTTGTCCTGAGGCGTAAACTGACAGTATGTCAACAATGCTCTTGTTTCCTTCACTTGGACTAATGAGCTGCTCGTTGACAGATGAGATGATGTGATGACTAAAGACAGTAAAACGAATCCAGAGGCTGTAGTGGCTGAATGCTGGTTCTGTTCTGGTGGGAATAAAATCAATTAACAGTTTGTGTGATTGGTGTTTGTTTGTGTTCTTTTCCACAAGTGACGTGTTGTTGTCTTTTTGTCCTCAAGGACCCAGGGCTCGAGGACATGGGACCGGCTGAAAATGTGAGTTCATTTGTTTCCATCTCTCTCACACACTGGATATTTTTCATTCAATCATGTGACTTCAGTCCCTCCTTCACATTTCCACAAAACATCTCCACAATCTGCACGACTGCTCCGAATGAAGCCGAACGCACCAGATGTCTGCGTCTGTCCACCAGAGGACAGCTTCTTTTTCACACCAGAGAAATAACAGATAATTATTTACTGTCTGTGTTTGAAATTGGACGAACCTGTTTGAGACGTGGAGGTTCTGAACCAGGCCTCAAACAAACGCTGGTGGAACCGAGGGATGAAACTCGCGGGTCCAAACCTGAGCTGAACACTGTTCATAACAACAGAGTGATCACATTGTCTCGTCTGTGAATAGAGGATTTCATCACATTTATAAGATGATAACTTGATGATGCCAGAGCGAGAGAAGATGAGAAGAGTCGTCCACTGTTGTGTTCTGTCACAGTGCAGGACAGGATAACTCGACAACAACACCATCTTAAGTACAAGGCCTGGGAGACGACTACACGAGTCGAGTCAGTGGCCGACTTCTTTAAGCAGATTGGAATCATTAAGGTGAGTTTCAACATGTTGATGAACCGATCGCTGCTGTTGTGCCATAATGAATTAAACGTGATACCATAAAATGGTGTGCCTTTCGGCATTCAATAAATGTGGTTATCAAAATAAAATATTAAATATTCATATTTTATTATTAATATTAAATAATAACTTTAATTGATTAAAGTTACCTCAGGGCACCACCCTTCAAAGGAAAGGAAAAGATAGCCAATTTATTGATTAAGTCTCATAAAAATTACAACTTTAAAATTTGGAACTCTGATTAACAATTAGATTAATAACTATAACCAAAATTACCATATAGATAGTTAGCTAAGTTGAAGGATATGGAGTTCTTGACAGTGTAGAGGTTGGCAAAATTCACTTATGCAACATTAATAAAAAAACATTTGTGAAAGAAAAACATTTATTATGAATATAATAAAGTAAAAAAAACACAAATTACTAACCGTGTACTTATTAAACAAAGATAGGCATGTGAGTCTACGTGTGTGTGTCTGTGTGAGTCAGCGTGCTTCCAAAATGGCGGCTGGCCACTTTGAAGATAACACCCTTCCCCCCCCCTATTGGAATGTTTACGACATGTAGCGGGGGTCAGAGATAATTAGGTGCTGCGATATGCATGTCTCTGTGTTGGTGCCAAATTAGACAAAGTTACTAGATTGGATGCAAGGAAAGACTGAAGAGCATAACTAACATTAACTTTCTCAACAACTTGTAACCACAATATCACAGCAACACAAATCAAACTTATAAACATCACACAGAATCGAATAAACAGTCTTTGCTTAGCCTAGTATAATTATTAAGCCCAGTTGTGTTACCCGTCCGTGGAAAGGGGAAAAAGAGTTGCTGTGCAGTTCGCAGTTCTGTGAAGTCGTCTGGCTGGCTTGTGACTCCTGCCTTAGTGATTCTGTTGAGCTGTGCAGCTCAGTTGCTGGCTGAAGTTTTCCAGCAGGACATCGAGTCGCTGCTAGGAGGTTGGTAGAGCTTGGGTTGCGAGGAGGTTTCCTTGGTGAGATGAGCTGGAAGCTGCACCTTTGTGTTCCTCTCGAAGAGTTGGATGGAAAGAGAAGATGTGAGCTGGAGAAGCCAGGCTTCTTCCCTCGGCGATGCAGGGAAAGAGGCTCGACAGCCTTCTCTCCGTGGAGGGAGTGTAGAAAGAGAAAGTGGGGACAGGCCTTATATTGGCCCGGTGACCTCACAGGTCATGGGGTCCAGAGTGACCAATGGGAGTTGAAACCTGTGTCCCTGGGGGGGTTTTCACACCTCTGTGTGACGTTGATGGCCCCTGGGAGACTGAGTCCTGGAGGGACATGCGGCTTCAGGCTTTTGGCTGCACAAATAGGCAGAGCTTTGGTCTCCCAAAAACCAGGTCCCAACACTGCATTGATTTAAATCATGAATACACGTGTACATTTATTCACTAGTGTGTTTATCGTGTGAATGATTTAAATGAAGTGTAACGAGCCTCAGCTCTGGACTATATGTGTATTAGTTAAATATGAGTTTGCTTTTGACCAAAGTTGATCAAACAAACGTGAGGCTCAGACTTTGATTAGAAAAGAAAAACAACATTTACATAAAGATGATTTATCTCAAAGTTGTGTCTTCAAATTCAGGTTGATTGATTCAAAAAGAGACATTTTACAGATTCAAGGATTCAAATTGAGATCAATAAATATGTGGAGTCTGTATTTGTTAGTTTTTTCCTTGGGGCTGGATCTTGTGTCTTAGAAAAAACTCAAATCTGAACAAATTGTTCTGCCCAAGTGGACGTCAACTGTAAATGTATGAATCCAGATCTAATGAAGTTCTGACCTGCACTGACATCATCCAAATCTTTACCCGTTACGTGATCCTTCTTTTTGAGTCACTGTCCCTCTTCTCTGTCCGGCAGGTCAACAAGAAGACGGGTCTCCCCATGATCAACCTGTACACAGACCGAGAGACGGGGAAGCTGAAAGGAGAGGCCACCGTTTCCTTTGACGACCCCCCCTCAGCTAAAGCTGCCATCGACTGGTTTGATGGTTCGTTCTTTGTCCGTCGGTCGTTAGATGATTCACCTGCGATTTAGTTACAGCAAAATCCACCCAACTCTGTTTAGAACTTCTGAGTCTTTTAACTGATTTCAGATATTAATACGATTCACGTTCCTCTGTCACGCTGTTGTGTTTCTCACGTCTTCACTTTCCTCTCCAGGTAAAGACTTCAATGGAAATCCCATCAAAGTTTCCTTCGCCACCCGCAGAGCTGACTTTGGAGGCCGGGGGGGAATGAGGGGAGGTCGCGGACGAGGAGGTGAGGCCATTTTTCTGAACTTTGTTATTTAGTATGAGATGTTGTTTTGTCTCGTTTGACACAAACTGAAAGTTCGTCCCAGTGTCGCCACAAAGTCGTTTTCTGTCTGAACTTTCACAACAATTATCTCATTCAAAGGTTATTTAAAGTAAAATAAGATAAAGAAGCAGCTTCTGTAGATTCAACTTCACAGAATCAATGTGAAGGACAAACTCTTCTTCATCAGTCACGTGTTCTGCTGATGATCTCACTGGTCACACTTCTTCTCGTTGAAGGGCCCATGGGCCATGGAGGATTTGCGGGGGGTCGAGGGGGAGGTTTCCCAGGAGGCAACGGCGGCAACGGCAACGGTGGAGGAGGAGGAGGAGGAGGAGGTGGTGGAGGAGGTGGTGGTGGAGGAGGAGGAGGAGGAGGAGGACAGCAGAGAGCTGGAGACTGGAAGTGCTCGAACCCGTGAGTCACTGATATGTTCAATAATATGAATTAATTATACAAAAGAATAATTCTATTTATCCTCTCATTTAATATGTTATGTTGTCTTATTTCTATTATTTATTGATCGCTGTCACTTCTCTCCAGTAACTGTGGCAACCTGAACTTCTCGTGGCGAAATGAGTGTAACCAGTGCAAGGCTCCGAAACCGGAGGACGCAGGAGGGATGGCCCCGATGGAAAGAGGTCGGACATGTTGATTATGGTCTGTCCTGTTTTTAGCTTTTATTGCTTCTGCTTTCTACGGAGGAAAAATAAAGAAAATCAACAACTGGAGAAATATTCATTATGACAATGTTTGCTTCAGTAATTCATCAATAACAGACATTTGAAAGAGACAGATTTTACTTTGACATTGTTTCCTGTTGGTTTTTAATCACACACTTTTCTAATAAAGACTCAGCAACAGACACATATTAAATCTCAGGTGTGTGTGTGTGTGTGTGTGTGTGTGTGTGTGTGTGTGTGTGTGTGTGTGTGTGTGTGTCAGGAGGTTACGGAGGAGAGCGCAGAGGAGGGTTTGATCATGGCGGCTTCAGGGGCCGAGGCGGCGACCGGGGGGGCTTTAGAGGGGCCCGAGGCGGCGACCGGGGAGGATACGGCCCTGCCAAAATGGACGCAAGGTCAGAGTCACTCCAAAAAACACTGGTGAAAGATCCTTGATGTCAACGTTTGAAGGTTTTATTACATGAAAGGTTCTAAATTCTCGTTCCAGCTCGTTTCTTTATATAAGAACAGAAACACCGACATGTCGACATGGACGCTGAGATTCAGATATTTACCAGATTAAGAAATGAATGTGAATAAGACTCGTGCACGGAGGATCTGAACCTGAGCTCAGTGACATCAGGATGTTTGTCTGTTTCAGGGGGGACCACAGACAGGAGCGACGGGGACGTCCCTACTGAGTCATCCCTCGAGGACAAAGGAACAGTGTGTCCCTGTCCTCCCCTTTAACACTCGTCTGTTCACTGTGACCCTCAGTGTAGAAAAACGTGACTGTCCTTGTTTGTTGCGTTTATTGTTGTTCATGTCGCTCGATGTCTTCACCTCCGTCCACGTTCGTCCTGCTCAGCGAGGTCTCGTTTACAAAAACAAACTCAGCATCAAATTCCATCTAAAGAAATACAAGGATACATTTTTGTCTGATAAAGTTTTATTCAGAAGCTGGAAACACATTAACGACAGCAGATGATTTCATGTCTCCTGACCTCATGAAGAAGATTTTATCATCATGAGACGACGAACACACAAACTCACAAACTGAACCTGGAAACAAATCCGACATATTTGACCTTTAACACTCATCCCTGTTGCTATGGTTACGCCTGGTGGAGTTTCCAGCCTCTGAATCAGAGACTTGTGTAAACTGATCTCGTTTTAGTTTGAAAACTCTGGGTTTGTGTTTCAGTCTGAACAGAAACTGAGACGTTTGTACACGATGACGCAGACGTTCTCTTCCTGATTGGTTCTCATCAGTCACATGACTCGACTACCAGAAAATAAATCGCTGCTCTGACTCTTCACCATCACTGTTCCTCCTTCAGAGGAGTTTCTGTCACTAAGCAACCAGCTGCAGAGACCATCCACTTCCTGTCTGAAGCTGGAGACGTCTCTTCTGGTTCAGAAGTGAAAACAAACTTTAGTCGTGTTTCTCTTTGAGCGGCTCGTCCCTCCGACTCAGGCGTGAACGGTCGAGAAGCGTCGAGGTTTGATCTGTTTTCACGGTTCTGTGACGCTGGGATTTAAAAACCTGTCCGATGACTCGTGTTTGTTTTCATTATCACACTCAGGTTCAGGTGTCAGCAGAGAAGTCAGAGAACTGTCATCCTCAGTGATTCATTATTACAAAGCTGTGGAAACTCAAATCCCTCGAAGAAGATACTGATCTAAATCTCACTAGAGACTCAAACCGGTTCTTTGTTTTTCAGACTGAAGGTTGTGTCAGGAACATTTCTGATCCGATCACTTCCTGTTGAAGTTTGACTCATCAAACACAAATGTTCCTGATGTTGTTCTCAGTGAAGAGTTCAAGAGATTTGATCTAGTTTCATTCATTCAGTTCAAACCAGGTTTTTCTTTGGAAGGAACTAAATCCAGCAGCGGTTCAGACTCAAATCTGAGAATAAAAACTAAACTAAACTGAAAAGATTCAATTTTGCATCAATATCACAGCAAATAATTAAACGTGTTTTAGATTTTATCATCGTGAGTCGACTCTTTGATTTAGTTTTTAGTAAAAGTCTCAGTAAGGATTGTTTTCATGTTGGTTTCTTACACCAGTCAACAGACTAACATCTGAAAAGTGACTCTGCTGTTTGTTGGAGAGATTAAAGCCCAAAGCATGAATCCATCATGATCAGTTATTAAAGCTCCAAGAGAAAGATTTATTATAGATTTCATCAGATGTGAAACTCTCCTCTTCTGTTTTCTGACAGTGTGAATTTCTCCTTTTTAACACTTTGTGTTCATTTGTATTTATTAATTTGTTTGTGTATATATTTATTTATTTTTTACATTACAACAGGTCACATGACTTCCTGGTTTCATTTCTGAGTCCAGATCTCATTGGATATTTCAGATGCTTTAAACTTCTGAATATTCTGAGTTTGTCACAGGAGAAAATGTAAAGATTTTTTAAATGAGGCCTCGTCTCCAGTCGTATTTCACAGGTTTTTGTTGAGACTGAACTTGTGTGTTTTAATATGAAAGTTGTTTTGTATCGTACATGTGCTGGTTTTCAAAAGAAAGTGTTGATAAAACCAAACGATGAATCTGACGGAGCTGATGACTCGTGTAGTTATTCAAGAAATTAACTTCAAGAGAAGAAATCTAGTGATGAATGTTTGGGGTTGAAACATTCATCACACATGTAATAAAATATATCATAAAAGACATTCCAGCTAATATTGAACAACTTAACAAGTTAACTGCAACAAGATAATTGATGTTTTCATTATTTTAATTCAACAATCTGAATTTTAAGTCTTAAACATAATTGAATTGGTTAAAATATTTAAGATACGTTGAGTTGGGTCTTTTTAATTTTAATGTTCATAACATGTCGGCATCATGTCTATGATGTATGATGGAGTTTGTGATATCTGTGTTGAAGTTCTTTTTCAAACAGTTATTAAAACACTAATAAAACTGATCGTCTACAAACGTTCAGGATTCATCTTCAATCATAATGAAGTGTCAGTAATTCTGACTCTGAACGTTTTAAATTTCATTCTTTATGCTCTTAAAAAGTCCGAAATGTAACTGAAACCCTGAAAATACTCATTTTAAACAAGTTTGTCTAAATCCCCCCACACACACACACACACACACACACACACACACACACACACACACACACCCAGACCTCTATTAGGGAACCTGGGTGGGTTAGTCAACCTCTCACTGCTACATCACGTTCCTGTAGATTCATGCTGCACAACATCAGGAGAATACGCCCCCTTCTCACTCAGAGGGCGGCGCAGGCTCTGGTCCAGGCTCTGGTTCAGGTTCAGGTTCTGGTCCCGGCTCTGGTCATCTCAGGCCTATAGACCACTGCACCTCCCTCCTGGCAGGTCGACCTGCTGCTGCCGACCTCTGCAGCATCCGTTTTAAACACTAGTAGTTGCGTACATGTCGCACTTTGTAGTTTGTCTTTCTTGAAGAAATAGTACTTTCTTGATTCTTCTTGTTCTGGTTTGTTCCTCTTGCTTGATTCACTTGTTGTGAGTCGCTCTGGATAAAAGCGTCAGCTCCATGAAATGTGATGTATCAGTGCAGAACCGTTTTTTGGGCCTTTTTGTTGAATATATCAGTTTAATGCAGAATCAAAATGTTTCAGTCATGTTTGCTTATTACGAGACTGTGATTCATTTAAAGAATATTTGATTTATTTGCAGTTTTGAGAGTTTTTGTATCTCGTCCTCTGCTCAGGTTTGTGTTACTCTTGTGTAGTTTTGAAAAGTTGTGTTGGGTCGACTGTACGACTTTGACTCTCACACTCTTCACTTGTGGAACATTCAACAGCGACCTTGTGATGGGAGTCGTGAGTGAAAGCTCTCGATGGACCTGAGGCGTTGCTCGCGCGGCCACGCCTCCTCACTTTGATCTCATTGTTCATCTTCCAAACCCTTTGATGTCGACACTCTTTAGCTCCACTTCTGTTTCAGATCGTTTTGAACTTGTTCATTAGTTGTGATTTCCAGCGGCTACGTGAGTGAACGGCTGCTGATCTGATCAAGATCAAGTTCTTCTCAAAGCAACAAATCGAGACCAAGTTGAATTGTGGCACAAAAATGAGCTTTTGATTGTTTTCATGTAAAAATATCAAAGTCACTTGTTAATAACGTAACTGCACACGGAAACGCATCGTCCATATTTCTGTCAAGTTCGAGGACAGGACCGATTTGAGCGTGTGCAGATGTAACCGTGGAAAGTGACATGAGGCCGAGGAGGAAAACATGCAAACGTCATCGTCACAGACTTGCATGTTGTCGAACCCACAGTCTGTGACAGGTTGTATTTTCAGTCAGAAGAAGAAGAAGAAGAGCAGCAGGTCAGTGAGTGACGGCTCCATGTTTCCTCTGGGGGACGTTTTCTGAGCGAGGACATGATTTTAATGATTTATCACATGTAGTTTGTGTTTCTTCTGCTGTGAGGACTTTTTGTTTCTCTGTGACTCATCACCAGTAACACTTACCATCAGTAAGTGTTACTGGACGAACCAGCAGAACCAGTTCCTCTACATGGAAAATGATGTTCCTGGAAGCATCAGGCCGTCGACCAATAGAAACACAGAGAAAAACCCCGGTACTTTGAGTTCAGGTATTTGCAGCTGAGCGAGCGGCGTCGGGTTCCACTGAAGCATTTCCTTTGTGTGGATAAAGTGGACGTGAACTCGATAAACATATTGTTAAAAGAGGAAAAAGTCTCTCATTGGTCATTTCTTGATTGACTATAGATTCGTTAAGAATGTGCTGGTTGTAAACCTGATGATCTAAATCAGAGGTCAAAGGTCATTTCAGAGTTTCACCTTCGTTGTTTTAGTTTTGCATTTTTGGTTGAAGTGTTTTAATTATGGCTACAAAAGATGCTAATGAGCTCTGTCCCCATCGAGGAAAGTAAGAATAAGATGATAAGTTCACGTACTTTAACGTCAACGCCTGAAGTCACACATCAGTTGAGCTGTGTTGTCTTGAACTTCTACAGCTTCTGTGCACGTCGACGCCTCCGAGCTTTGACCTGGTTCCTGAAACCATTCATCTCAAACCATCAGAGAAATATGTCGACCGTCTGTTTCCTTTAACTCGAGTGAAGAATCCGTAACTGACGTGACGACCTCATCACCTCCTGTTGTACATTTCATTCACTGCTGAAAATAAAATAACCTTTATTTGTCCTTTGGGAAGTTTCGTCAATTAATAAAGAAATATATACTTTCTCTAAATCATATATAGACTCCGCCCCCTAGTGTTAAACGCTCTGAGATGCGTTTCTTTAACGATAGAGAAAGACGTCGCTGCAGCCGAAGGAGAAACGATCATTTCATCGGACTTTTGTCGTCCAGTTTTGTACAAGATGCACCTGGAACAATATTGGGACAAAAACTTTGCTTTAAGATTCCATTGATTATGTTGATTATATTAATATCAATCTACTGATGTGCACAAATACAGTGGTGTGTCCTTGTAAAACAATTTTGGAGATTTCACAATGTTAAATCAATGGATTCCTTTTCTGCACAGAGTTTTCTCTTTCAGTCTGAGCTCATTCTCCTGAACAGTGAGAAATCAGACGTCTGGCAGCAGACACTCATTGTGCGGGGGTGAAGGAATGTCGGCAGGTGAGAGCTTTTAATTGGTTTTCAGGACAAATGTAAAAGTTTCATATTAATGTGGTGATTAATGTTCTGCTGAATGGAAGCAGCTGATTTGTGGTTAGCTGTGTGGGCGTGTCCCCGGCAGGTAACAATGTCAGAGGTAGAGCGAGGCATGTTTAGTATTCACGGGGCCGAGAGAGAGAGAGAGATAATAAATAAGTTTGCTGCAGCAGATCACAGGATTTCCACCTTCACTCATGGCTCTCTGCAAAGTCGTCTGTGTGGCGACGCTGCTCAGCCTCCTGACGCCAGGTAAGAACTATCCTCAGCTTCAGATCTGTGCAAAACTCTCAGGAGGAAGTGAAGTCATGGAAACAAGTAGGTCGTCCATGAAAAACAACCAGAATATGTGTAGGACAATGTTTAAAAACCATTAAACCCAGAAGCTCAGTGGTCTTTAAAGCTGCAGGACGACAGGATCAGTTTAACTCGGATTTAAACGTGTCACAGTCGCATCAGATTGTTCAACAAAATCTGCTTTTTAAAGAAGATTCATCAGGTTTCAAAAATTTAAAACGTCACATTTTATTTTGTTTTTTAAACTGTAAATAATATTAAAAAGATTATCCCTAAATAAACTTAATCTGTGATCATGTGATCTTTTTACCAGCAAATAGACATTTATTTAAATTAGATTTAATTGAATCTAATCATTTATTTCATTGTTCCGTCCTGGTTCCATGAAGTTGTATAAGATCTTAAATTAAAGATTAGTACCTCCTGCCAGACACAGTCTTGTTTTATCACAGAATATTGTTTAAAGTCAAATATTGTAACAATAATCTACTGTTTTACTCAGTTTAATTCTTATCTCACATGAATTAAGAGACAATAAGTGTAAAAGTTGAGAAAAGAGTTTCTTGCTTCCCGGCATCAACCTGATTTCAGCTTTTCACATTAATAATTTAAAATATGAACCTCGATGCTCAACAGACGGAAGCAGAGTGAAGACTTGTGAGGAACGTTTGATCTTATTTACACGAAACGTTTACAGATTGTCGTTGAGTAGATAAATCAAAATGTGACATTAAAATAATAACAAAAATAATTATATGTAATTAAAACAATATTTTTCCTTTTAAACTGATTCTGAGGAGTTTGAGAATAATGAGGTTTTATTATTGAATGTGTGAGACGTCCTGTTTGGGTCAAAGAACAGAATCTACACGACAACAGGAAGTGAGTCACATTCAAAGGTTTCATTTAGTGATAAAAACATGTGAAGCACAAACCTCGTTCTTTTCTCCATCTGTTTTTTGTAGTTTTGTAATTTCAGTCATTTCACTTTGACATGTAAGTGGACGGATGACAGCATCGTTAACCTGAGGTGGGAGGTCAGTGGGACCATGTGACCTCTGGCATCATGTGACCATGTGACCAGTCGTGTCCGGCTGAGAGGGTCGATGACTCGTTAAGTCCCTCAAGTGAATAGTTTGTTTTCAGAGACGTTCACTCATTAAATGTGACACTGAGCAGCAGGAAACTTGTTTGAGCCGACACAGCCTGAAGCAAGGCATTGTTTTCACCCCCCGTCATTTTCAACAAACTTGGCGAGAATATCATTTGGGAGTTTATCTCCACATCATTAACTTTTGGAGCCGATAGGTCAAAGGTCAGGTCATCAAATATATTGATCCACGATAGAGTCACAATCACAATAAATAATAGAGAGAAAATCTAAAGTTTAGGTTGATCAGAAAATGATTCTCCATCATATGATCAGTAAAATCAGGAAGTGACACCATGCATGGCTAAAAAATCTCAACCTATAGATTAAACAGCATTAATGACAATACGATGGGAATGATGGAGAGAAACTGACTGAATAATTATCTGCTGTAGCTTCAGCACATAATAATCCTCTTGTCTCAGATAAGTGTTTTACACTGAGTGAGCGTCAGCTGTGTGTCTGTCGTCACACACGACGGCTGCAGCCACAAAAATCAAGTGGAAACACCAGGAAGTAGAAGCTGAAACCACCTGAGACGAGGCAGTCAAACCAGTCTGAGAGCAGCGCACGGAGACGTATTTGATGAACCTGTCAGAGAACGTTGAAGGACAAAGACGTGAACTTTAAACACTCAGAATCAACAGCAGCTTCGGTTTTCAAGTGTCGTCGAGTTGCTCATCGCACGTTTCCTGTACGAGAGATTTACTGACAGGCTGAGATGTCGTCACTCTGTAAACCTGCTTTGTCTCCAGCTGCTGAAAGATGAATCATGAGTTTATATGAACATAGAAATGAAAGTGATGACTCATTGTTGAAGTGATGACTCAGATTTGTTTTCTGTTTTTCAGAGTCTCGCTCACAACTCGCTGGTAAGTTTCTGTGAATATGTTGTTGTTGTTAACAGGGTCGTAATAATAATGATAATTATAATTTTTATTCTATAAGTCATAAGAGCAAGATTTAAAAAATAACACTGTCACACATTGAATCAGTTCTGAAGAGGTGAGTTGTCAGTTGGGATTCAAGGTCTCGACCTCTGAGATGATTAGTATGTTGAAGTAGAAGCAGATCATCATCCTCATCTGTGTGTTCACGATCTCAGTCCCAGGGGGACGGGGGTGTTGCAGACTGTGTGTTGTTGAATGTTGTGTGTTTGTTGTGTCTCTGTGCAGATTGTGGTCGGCCTCCTCTGAACACCAGGATCGTTGGGGGGCAGGTGGCCCCTGAGGGCAGCTGGCCCTGGCAGGTCAGTATACACAGATCTGGTAGTCACTTCTGTGGAGGATCGCTCATTAACAAAGAATGGGTGCTGACAGCTGCTCACTGCTTCCCCAGGTGAGAAGACACAAATAATAACTGAACTAAATGTGTATTTGATAGTGTCCCTGCACCAGGAGAGAGATCATCACAGTGAAGCCCTCCCATGGTCAAACTGGCAGAAGAGCCTGGTGGATTCATGGTTGATTTATTGAATGTACTTTTGTTGTATTGATTTGTGTTAATTAAAGAATGAAATCAGTGGGCGCTGTGGTGTGGCTGTTGTTGGGGAAAATAAACCACAGCATTAAGTTTCTCGTCTGATCATCGTAGCTCCAGCACAAACAACCTGGTCGTGTACCTGGGACGTCAGAGACAAGAAGGTCCAACTGGCAAGGTGTCCACGCAAGTGTCAAGGTCATCAAGCATCCCAGCTACAACTCATTTACCAATGACAACGACATCTCCCTCCTGAAGCTCTCCTCACCCGTCACCTTCACCGACTACATCCGGCCCGTCTGCCTCGCCGCCCCCGACAGCGTCTTCCACAGTGGTACCGACTCCTGGGTCACTGGCTGGGGCAGAATCGGGTCAGGAGGTAAAGAAAGAGGGATGGTGGAGGGATGGATGGATGGATGATGGATGATGGATGATGGATGATGGATGATGGATGATGGATGATGGATGGATGATGGATGATGGATGATGTTGGATGATGGATGATGGATGATGGATGATGGATGATGTGGATGATGGATGGATGATGGATGATGGATGATGGATGATGGATGATGGATGGATGATGGATGATGGATGATGGATGGATGATGGATGATGGATGATGGATGATGGATGATGGATGATGGATGATGGATGGATGGATGGATGGATGGATGGATGGATGGATGGATGGATGATGATGGATGGATGATGGATGGATGGATGGATGGATGGATGGATGGATGGATGGATGATGGATGGATGGATGGATGGATGGATGGATGGATGGATGGATGGATGGATGGATGATGGATGGATGATGGATGATGGATGATGGATGATGGATGGATGTTGGATGATGGATGATGGATGATGGTGGATGATGGATGATGGATGAATGGATGGATGGATGGATGATGGATGATGGATGATGGATGGATGTTGGATGATGGATGATGGATGATGGATGATGGATGATGGATGAGATGGATGGATGATGGATGGATGGATGTTGGATGATGGATGGATGATGGATGGATGGATGTTGGATGATGGATGGATGACACATGACAAACCTGACGTCACAGTGAATTGATATTTGTTCCTTTGAAGTGAGACGAGTTTAAAACGTGTTTCTTTGAACTGGTTCTGTTCAGTTCCACTTCCTTCCCCAAAGAACCTGATGGAGGTGGAGGTGCCGGTGGTGGGGAACAGACGGTGTAACTGTGACTACGGCGTGGGTAAAATCACAGACAACATGATCTGTGCCGGGTTACGAGCCGGAGGGAAGGACTCGTGTCAGGTGATCATCTCACCGCCTGTTTGTGTCTTTACTTCCTGTGAAGGAGTTCCTGTCTCCTGACGCTTCCTGTCCCCACAGGGAGACTCCGGCGGCCCGATGGTGAGCAAGCAGAACAGCCGCTGGATCCAGGAGGGCGTGGTGAGTTTTGGAGAAGGTTGTGCGTTGCCTAATTTCCCAGGAGTCTACACCCGAGTGTCCCGCTATCAGGCATGGATCAACAGCCACGTCACCACCAACCAGCCGGGCTACGTCACCTTCTCCTCCAGTGGGACTGACAGCGACCTGAGCGTCACCTGTCCAGGTCTCCCACCCACCATCGTCCTGCCTCCCACCAACACCACCACCACCACCGTCCGGCCTCCCATCATCCTGCCTCCCACTCATCCTGCCTCCCCATCAACACCACCACCATCATCCTGCCTCCCACCACCACCACCACCACCACCTCCGGCCTCCCATCATCCTGCCTCACCAACACCACCACCACCACCGTCCGGCCTCCCATCATCCTGCCTCCCATCAACACCACCACCATCATCCTGCCTCCCACCACCACCACCACCATCGTCCTGCCTCCCACCACCCCCCCCACGACCACAGCCCAACGTGAGTCTCTGTATCAGCTAGTTTTTAACCTTTAAATGAGACTTGTTCACCTGGTTCTATTTAAACTGGGTAAACTGGCTGAACTGTCTTCTTCCTTGTCTTCTCTCTCCAGCTGTGGTCTGCGGCCGAGCCCCCTTGAATACTCGGATCTTGGGGGGGAGCTCAGTGGTGACGGCTGGCGTGTGGCCGTGGATGGCGAGTCTGCAGAAGAATGGAAGTCACGTGTGTGGCGGGACACTGGTGGCCGTGGACGCTGTGCTGAGTCAGGCCAACTGTTTTTCAAGGTAAGACACCAGGAGAGTACAACACAGATCTGTTGAGCTTCATCTCTGGACAGTGAGAGGAAGAGGAGTCTATGGGATGGAAGCACATCAGGCGTTTAAAGACTCGAGTTCTCCTCAGGCCTCATGTGGTTCACTCTCACTCCCACAGTTCACCCGCAGCGTCTGAGTGGACCGTCGTCCTGGGTCGTCTGAAACAGAAAGGGTCGAATCCCTTTGAGGTGACGCTGAGCGTGACAAACATCACCCTGAGCAACCTGACCGGCTCCAATGTGGCGGTGCTGCATCTGGAATCCCGACCGACGCTGTCCGACTACATCCAGCCCCTCTGCCTGGACACTGGGCGGAGCTTCAGTGAGGGCTCCACGTGCTGGGCTTCCGGCTGGAGCTCTGGACGAGGGGGGGGTGAGTTCCTCTCACGGTTTGACACGTCTTACATCATGATATGTGATTCACATGTTCTTATTCTTCCACTTCAGAGGAACAAGTTCTGCAGGAGGTCCAGACGTCGGTGTCCGACTGCGGCAACGCGTCCGGGACGGACAGCTTCTGTACAGGAAGTCTGAACCTGGAGAAGGTTAATAATGAGATTATTATTATTATTGTGATATTATTAATGTGGGTGTCGACCCTCAGCTGACGATGTCCTGGCTTTAGCTTCAGTTTTAATTTACGAACAAGAGTCAAACTTCGTGTCTCATTCACAGCAGGTGAAAAAGAGAAGTTCAACGAATGTTCTCTTTAAGAAAAGCACATTCAGTGAAATCAAGAAAAATACTATTTACTGTCATGTAAATAAAACATGTGAAGCAACTTTCTCCGTCAGAGTATTAAGATCGTTTAAAGGTCCAGTGTGTAAGATTCAGGTGAAAGGTTCTATTGGCGAAATGAAATATAAAATAATCCTAGTGATGTTTCACTTGTGTGTTTCATCTAAATTGTACTAATTGTTGTTTTCTTCACTCTAGAATGAGCCTTTATATTTAAATACTTTATATTTAAAACTTTATATTTACATCAGGAGCGGGTCCTCTCCACGGAGGCAGCCATGTTTTTTTACAGTAGACCAGACTGGACAAACTAAACCTTTAGAGGTTTTATGACGACTGAAGCTACCACAGGTTCTCTGGCATGTTTGGAAGGGGGGGGTATTCAGCTGCAACACTTCACCACTAGATGTCACTAAATCTTACACACTGCACCTTTAAAGGACAAATAGAGATTTTGACAATACAGTATGAAAAGGTCTGAACCAATTTCCACGCCTTTACATCTGAAAACCGCTTGAATGTGGATCTTTTCATGGTTCAGATCCAAACAGCTTGTTGGATGTGATGTTTCTCTCTCTGCTGTTTGCTCAGGGGGCCTCTGGGGGCCCGCTGATGTGTAAGCAGGACGGCTCTTGGTTCCAGGCGGCCGTGTTATCAGCTGAAAGCTCCACCAGAAAAACACGAGCGGTAACTGTGACCGTCTTCCCCAAACTGGACAAGTACAACACATTCCTCTCTGAGAACTTGGGGAAGTTGTTGTCTCCGGCCTCCAGCAGCAGCAGCACCACCTCCACCTCCATCCTGACCAACAGCAGCGGGGCCCTCACTCACTTCCTCCTCCACCTCGTCCTCCTCTCACTGAGTCTCCAGCTCTTCTTATAGAAACCTCCAGCTTGATCTGTGATTAGTGATGATGTGACTGACACGTGAATGTAAAGAAGGAATCTGTGACTCGACTCCAGCACGAGGAGCAGATTGTGTTCGGCACTTTTCCTTTGAGAACTCGCCGCAGACTCAACACTCGACAAACGGATAAATGATGATGATCTTCCAGAAACTTTAAAGGAGACATATTCTATTCATCTCCACCACTTTGAGCTCCTGTCTGAAGAACAGGGGGGGGGGGGGTTCTCCTTTTATCACAGACTTTTGAACTTTGCAGAACTTCTACATTCATGGTTTAAAAGAGTAGAGGAAAGAAACAGTGAAGAAACATGATATGTCTCCTTTAATGTTTGAATTTACAGTCTTATATGAAATGTGTTGAGATGAAGAATTGTTTAAGCTGCACTAAACATGATACTGTGAAGCCTCTCGTTCCAGAATCTCATGGTTCTGCACCTGTTTTTACCTTTTTTTAATCAGTTAAATAACAATCATATAATCTTTTGTGTCAAATTCTGAATACTGAAGATGATTGAATCTTTTTTTAAATACTGTGTGATTCAGTGATTCATTGCTCACATGCAGAGCGATGGTTCTTATTGATTACGCTGCAGATGGAGTTCAACTCATCCCCTGTGGTTCGTGAACTGATGAAAAGAAAACTGTCAACAGTCCACTACCTCGCGTCCTCCCCCAGCTGCAGGGGGGGGGGGGTGTCTGACTGGACACTGATGAACAACTTGAAGTCAAATCTTTCCATGAAATAAAACTGCAGTGAATCTGAAGCACTGTTTGCACTCATGTGTGTTTACATGAAAACTACTGATCAGATTTCCACTAAACTTGGAGGCAGAATGAGAAACGTGGATTTGGACAAAGTCTCTGAAAACCTCTGTTGTCCCTTAAAAGAAAAGTTCAAGCTTTAAAAAAAACATTTGGATGTTTACAGGTGATTTTATGTCTTAACGTTCAAAAGTCTTAACCAGCTTTAACTAACTGAACTTAGGTCAGTTGACACCACTGCACCCCCCACACATCTGAAAACATCTGAGGACAAAGTAAACTGACGAATCCATTTTTAACTTTTCAGAATTTAATACAACTTTTGAAAAAGAAAAATATAAATGTATAAAATAACAGCAACAAGCAACTTCAGTCTCTTTTACAACATTCTCGAACATTAAAGTCTGACGATACAAATTCCACAAAAACAACATTAAAAAATAGAATATAAAAATCGACGGAGCCAGAACTCGGAGCCACAGACGGAGGCAGGAGATCAGACACGTTGAGAAATAATAAAAAACACATTAAGGTTGAATTTACTGTAAAACAGAGAAGGTGCCTCCAGATGGAGAACAGCAGAACTTCTGTGATCAGCCTGGCGAACTTCCAATGAAACAAAGAAGAAACTGTTTCAATATCTACTCACACAAAGGAAAACTATTCCCATACAGACTCAGACACTGTTTACTAAGTGGATGCATAAAGTTATGTAAAGAACTTATTCATATTTATTTATTATTTAGAGTAGTAATTGTACGCATCAGTTAATTTATGTTTATACATATTATCCAGATGAATCATCGTTTAAAAGTAGTATTCATCCTTTCTTCCGTCCCTCAACCTCCTGTGAACTCAATAACAGGTGAAATGTCTCTTGGATCCATGTGTTTGAACCAGAGATGAGATCTGTGACCCAGTTCACTTTAAACTTCCTGAACTAGATTCAACTAATTCAGGATTCAGTTAAGTGAATCTGTTCTATGGTTTAAGTTATTTTTGTTGAATTCTTGGCTAAATTTACGATTTTTGTAAATAAATATAACTTTTCTTCATCACAGACTCCGGCCTGTCGACCTACTACAAAGTTCCAGCGGTGCAACGAGGAGCCTGTTGCTGACTCTGGCCTAAGTTTACCTGAGTCCTCTTCTTCTACTTGATCCTGATCTCGAAGCAAAGGCAGTTGCAGGACTCGCACTCGGGAGGCTGACAGGTGCAGGCACAGTCCCACTTGGCACACTGGGAAAACATGTCCGACACTAAATGTTAATGTCTCTAAACTTTCTGTAAATAGGAGTTAGTCACAGACGATCCTGATTAGACAAACATGACAACACCTGTCTCGTGTGATTGGATATATAAGAATAAAACAAGAACTTTGTCGCATTCTAACTCACAAATGTATTTCTTGAGATAATGTTTGGCCTTGTTGACAAGCTCCCGTTCTACAGTGTCAGACTCTGGTTCCTAAATGAACAGGAGTGTTTCAAGTGGAAACTTCAGTCTTGGTGCAGATGAGAAGACCAGACTGGAGATAAAATCCAGAGGGCTTGTCGGTTACTTACAGTCGGAGCAGGACACGAATCGGCCAGACATGAACGCATGGTTGGCAGGCGACAGTTGCACATTTCAGCCAGTCTGAAGCACTGTTCACAAACAGAGATGTTGGGACAGCAGTCACCGCAGTCTGAGGAACAACGGTCCTGAGAGAGAAGACAGCTGCAGAAATCAGAGCTTTAAAGTGTTGAACTCGTGTGTAGCGACAAACAGAGGAACACAAACCGAACCCCACTATCTGACCAGGAAGTCGCCTGTTTCTGGTTAATAAGGATGTTTAGTTATTGAATTTCATTAGTTGATATCTGATTGATGTAGCGATGCTCGATTTCTGTTTAGATGATTTGTTTGTTTGGAACTTTGTCCACTCGGAAACCAAGAGACCAGTCTTACCTTTGCACTTAAGTTGTTCAAATAATAAAAACATATAGTTTGTGCAAATTACAAATTGTTAGAGTTGCTACTTGGCGAGAGCGTGGGCGTCCTGTTTGTGTCTCAGCCTCGGTGAGACGGATCTAACTGTCAACAATGTCAGAATGTGAAGAACTTTTCACTCAGTAATAACTTGTGTTGGTTCATTGGAGGGTTCTTGTTTTGTTGGCTTGTTTCTCAAACTTTATGTTGGTATCATTTTATATAATACCGATGATCTTGTTTGTATTTAAATATAGTTAAAAAGAAGTCTGCTCATTCAGTTCACCGCGTTAAATACCTTAAGTTGAATCCAATTTTAAAATTAAAATAATTTAATCCATGTGAAACTAATAAAAGTTGCAGTTTGATATGTAAGGTTCATTTTAACCCCAACAATAATATTAGTGGGAAATGGGAAATCTGTATTTTTAATATGAACAATCTCTTTTGAATCCTCAATAACACAAATCTATAATTTTATATGATAAAATCTAGATTCTATGTGAAAACTAGTCTGATGAAATAACGTTTTGTTTTAATCAAAATGAGTTTCAAGTGAAAAGGAGCCTGTCCTTTATCGTTGATTCCTTCGTTGACATTAGGCGTTGCTCTGCAGATACACTGACTGCGTTCCGAGCACCAACCTTGAGACAAGAATCGGATCACAGCCCGATGCCCAGAACCGTCATGTAAACACCCAAGTGATCTGTCCAAGAACAGCTGGGAGCGGGATGGACAGCTCCCAGATGTTCAGCACCTGAGGAACACGACCAACAGAGTCACGTGTACGAGTGAATCTGACAGAGAAGATATTACATCTGATCAAATATCCAAGAATCAATTCTTACTGGCATCGTGTCTGTTTGAGGAGAAATCTTCAACAGGGATCACATCTGGAATGAAAACAGACCTGGTTTTTATGTTAACACTCCAAAAACATCTTATTCACAAATATACGGAAAGTGTTTCAGTCTGATCAAATTATTCCCAGAGAATCCCATTCACCACAATCTGTGTGTAAATGTAGAAGTAAAGAAAGTCGTGAAAAGGAAATACTCAAGTACAAGTACTCTACTTCTAATGAGTAACTGAATACATTTCAACCCCTGCTGAGTAAAAGTAATGATAATAAACTTTGTATAAAACCTTTCAAACAATAAATTCAGCTTTGACCTCTGAAAGGTGCTTCACATACAATATAGATCAAATGAACATAACATGTTAAAATGTACTTCATATAAGAACAGATTTAAAGTAACATGAGAACCACAGAAAAGAAGAAAGTGATAAATGATAAAAGTGCAGGAGTGAGAGTTTAGTTCAAAGCTGAAGTATAGAGAAAAGTTTCTCTTAATTCTAAAGTTTAGTTTTAAAGTCTTTCCCTGAAGCAGCTCCTCTGATGTTCAGTGTGTTTAACAGCAGCTTCTCCTCCTCTGATGGAACCTGAGAAGACTCAGAGGGTCTCGGTGCTCCAGAGGGAACATGGTTCTCTGCAGGAGCACAAGTTATCAGCGGGAAATACAGGAATAATAAATATAAAGGGTGCTAACAGCTGTTAGCTAACAGCAGTTAGCTAACAGCTGAACTGCAGTGAACCCGCTGGCAGCGTCTCACCGCTCAGGTCGCTCCTGTGTCTTCATCAGAGCTCGTGGGTGGTCGTCGGGAGATTTAACGTAAAGTCACATTCTTAGGTTTTTATTGCTAAAAGTAGAAAAAGCTTTGATTCTGCCGCCTGCTAGCAAAACAACACTTAGCTTTAGCTTTGGCGGCGGCTGCGTTACCATGGAGTCCGACGGGTCACAGCGAGGGACAAAGGAGCGGCAGGGCGAAGGCGAAAGGCAAAATAAAAAACGCGAGGTGATGAAAATGTGTGAGAGAATATAAATAAAGCAGAATCACAGGCCTGTGGTTTAGTTCCTCAACCAGAGCACGTGAACATGTTTCTACATCCTTTCTCCCCTGATTCATATAAAGGTCACTGTTCCTCGTTTCTAGTATTTTGTGTTACTAAGCAACCAACTGCAGAGGAGACAATGTACTTCCTGTTTCCATCACATGACCAGTGTGCGTGAATGGTCACGTGACGTGTTTCCAGGTGTTAGTGTGGACGGAGGTTATTTTAGTTTCGACGTATCAGTAAACTGCTGATAGATCCAATCTGCTGCAACCTTGGGTGTAAAATATAATCAGTTGTGATCCTGCACCAAATAATACAGGATAAGAAAATTGATCCCAATATTTCTTATTAAAAGATGATTCTGTGACAGAGAGAAAAGTCATGTGATGATTTATTCAAGGTGAATTAATTATCAATAGGCTGCTAGTGAAAACATTTTATTACCATTTAATGATTTAGAAAACATTGAACTGACTCTGTTGGTCAGTTTGTCACATGCATTTTCAAACACAGCATAATATATTATATTTTCATAAACGTCTGGTGATCGCTGTGCACATGAACACAGCAGCAGGAAACAGAGACAGTGTTATTGTCACAACGATGTCAGCTATCACAAAACAGTTAATCAATTCCAGTATAATCTCTAAGCAAGCTAGCAAGTAAGTTCAAGCTTCTAGACTGAATAAAGCATCAGTGCCTGGATGCGGAGGCGATGTGGCATCCAGACTATTTCAGCTTCTTTCTTTTCAACAATGGGAGGAAGTGGAGACTTGTCGTCCGTCTTTATTCACAGTCTGTGACTGGCGCTTGTGTCTTGGTACAACCTGTGGTTTTTATCCCAGTATAATGAAGTTTATTGTGTCGTTTATAAAAGGTACAAACTGAGAAAGTGTTAAAATGTAGAGTGAAGACGATGCACAGCAGCACGGCTGCTTATTTTTATAGAATTTTCCTAATTCAACTCTACACACTGAAATGTATAAAGCAAATATTTTTGTAAACAAGAACATGCCAAGTTGTGTTTCCATGGCAACTAAAGGGCCTTGACCAAAGAGCGGCCTCGACACACACACACTAACATGCCAGCCTCACCTTCACCTGCCTGTCCCCCTGTTGGCGCCTCCTGTCCGAGCAGCCCTGACGGATCACTGTGTCATACTCTGCTTTAATCAATCTTTGAATCTTCTTCTAGGCTTTTACCTTCTCTCCACGCTGGCTTTCTGCTCTAAAAACCTCATTTGGGAAATGGACAAATGGGGACGTCACCAGACAGTAAACAGTCCTCTTGTAGTTGGAATTATGAAAATAATAAAAAATACTCATATAGTTTGGAGTGATCTTGATAAAGCCTGTTTGGGGATTTGCTGCATTTCTGTGAAAAGTAGTGATTGTCTAAGGCGTAAAAAAGAAAAGGAGTCCATGTAGTGTTTGGTTAATTGACACAAACCCAAGTTGTGTGAGAAATGGAATCGGAGCATTGCAAGTTGCTAAAAAGACTTTTGGGGTAAAAGTGGCAGATTTCAGTGGCTTGCAAACAAAGACAAGGTCTTTAAAGTGGCCTCTTGTCCTTGGAGGTTTATCCAGGAGAACAATACAAGTAGGGACAGCAAGGACAAGTGGCAGATGAAGAAAAGGGGAGTTTAATGAAGAGACTGAGAATGAAGGTTACCCACAGCTTAATGGAGAACTCGCTGTCTTTTCCAGCCTTCAATGTGAGTCCTTTCTTTCTCCTCTTCATCCAGAATGGGCGATGTGGAGGATTCAATAAGTTTGGGTGGTAAGTGATTTAAACTTGAGCAAAGAGGTTTGTTGAGTTTGAAGAGTGGAAGCTAAAGGGAAGGGGGTCAGAGGTCACAACCCGAAACTGAAAGCTGTGCTCATTCACGTGTGTGGTGTTTATGTAACCTGAGGACATGGAGAAAGAAAATTACACCTAATTATTACAGCAGATTATCTCAGGAGGACAATGAAACACTCGCTCCAGCTGCTGGACAAACTGAACTTATTACAAGACGATCAATTCATTGTACTTCTCAATATGGTAATAAGTAGGTATGTCTTTAGCTTAGTGTTATTTTCAGTGGTGTGTTGTAAGAGCGGAAAATCCCTGAAGTCCTGAGGCACTGCAGCAACCTCTCTCACTCAACAAGAAAGTCATCTGGTCACAGACCTCTTACCTCACTTTGTATCCGTGCAGGTAGAACTTGAAGGTGTTTGAATTCAATGGGTGTTCAGGTGCTTTTGTCATAAGACCTTGGACTTGTTGCTGCGTCTATGAACAAAAGAGCTGAGAGGAGAAAGGAATCAGAAGCTTGTACAACAACCAGCAGGGGAAATGTCCTGTGATTCAGAGTTTGTGTGTCACAAACTGATGAATTAACATTATACCAGAGTGTGTGGAACCTGTAGAAGGACAAAGATGAGGGTTGGATGGTGAAAACTGCTTTTACTGCACAGTGTGCAACGTAATCAAGTACCAGTAACCTGATACTGGTGGTGTGCGTACTGTGTGTACTCTGTGTACTGTGTGTACACCAGGAAAACTTGAGGTTTCACAACAACTCGATGGTTCATTTGGAACAAAAGACCATTTGATGATGAGGATTTATCACATGACTCAGTTGTTTGGGGAAAGCTAAACCCAAGGTTATTGTTAGGCACACATTACATCTACTTTATTACATGTTATGCGTTGGCTGAAGGTGAAATCTTTGGTGGGGACAGAGATATTTGGCATTTGTTAAAACCGTTTAGTTTGAAGTTGCTTTTGTTCATTTAAAAAAATCTAAATCAGCAGGTGACACGTTGACAGATTCTCAAGGATCCTGATCTTTTAAATTATTACACAGAATATAAACCAGACGGACTCTGAGAGAGAAACCTCTGCTTACTGACTTTATCTTTATGTTGAATCCAGTTCGTTTGTGGATCCACACCAAATGTTTTTGTTCATACATATTAAATAATAGGATTCTATTCTATTCTATTCTACATTAGTACTGCTCACATTCCAGTTCTGCATTATTTGTTGAGAAAGGCACAAAAATGTTGAAAAAACCCTCTTAAGTCACAAAGTTAAAGAAAGTGGTGGAAATGTTTCATCAGTGAATAAATTCTTCTTTGATCCAAAGTTTAAAGAAAATCAGTTTCTGTGTAAACTCGCCAAACAAACAGCGATGAAAACACAACCTCCACCAAAATAAAGCTCCAACAAATGACTGAAACAATGAGACGAGGAAAAACATGTTCATCATCTGGTGATCGGGAAAAAAAGAATGGTGAAAATGCAAAACGGTCAGAAAACTTGGTCCTAAAGTTAAACTAATACAAATGAAACTAATCTGAAATGTGGAGGTGAACCGTCGACTCTGGACGTCACTGTCACGGGAGGAAGTGACGTCACTTTGGGAAATAAATCAGTTGTGTAGAAAACAAGCCTCTTGATTGTTCAAGTGTTGTGTTGCTGCGAGGGGGTGTGGCTTCTGATAACAGTTCAACTTCTGACGATTAGTTGGTTTAAAATAAGTAAAAACTGATCCACTTCCTGAAGCTCCGGTAAATCAAGCTGCCAGTGACACAGCGTCTTCACACAGTGTGACGGGACTTTACACACCAAGGTGTGTAACCATGCGTAACACAAAACGTTCTCGGAACACAAACACAGGGTTGTTAATTCCAAGATGTATGTTGTTAAGATTTACAAGAATTCTTTGTAAAGCTCTGTGAAACCTAGTAGACAAAGGAACGAATGATATGGATTAACGTCCCAGTGGAACTTACATAACAAAAGGGATTGTGTTACCAGCGGTTGGACCCTGGTTTCAGAGGCCGGTTGGGTTTGTGTGAGCGATGATGATACTTGTCTGAAAGCATCTGGAATTAGTTGTGCATCCGTACAGCAGCAACATGTACAACATCACAGGTAACAGCAATTTGGACAGGAAGCAAAACCACACACATTTAACATTAAATGAGCAAAGACACATTTAACAGTGTGAAGCAAGAGGATGCACTCGAGGCCCTTTGAAATCTGATTAATTCCACATTTAATGGAAAATGATGAAGAGGAAGAAATGCATCAACACAAATGCTTTGACTTGTGAACATGACCCAGTTAATGAGCTGGACCCGGCTGTGTGTGAAGTGTCAGACTCTGAGTTATAGGAGAATCGACTGGAACCAGTGTAACTGCACTTTAAGAACAGGCGAGCCAGTTGTCTGAGGCGTAAACTGACAGTATGTCAACAATGCTCTTGTTTCCTTCGCGGACTAATGAGCTGCTCGTTGACAGATGAGATGATGTGATGACTAAAGACAGTAAAACGAATCCAGAGGCTGTAGTGGCTGAATGCTGGTTCTGTTCTGGTGGGAATAAAATCAATTAACAATTTGTGTGATTGGTGTTTGTTTGTGTTCTTTTCCACAAGTGACGTGTTGTTGTCTTTTTGTCCTCAAGGACCCAGAGACTCGGGACATGGAGGACCCGGCTTCAGTGAGTTTCATTTGTTTCCATCTCTCTCACACACTGGATATTTTTCATTCAATCATGTGACTTCAGTCCCTCCTTCACATTTCCACAAAACATCTCCACAATCTGCACGACTGCTCCGAATGAAGCCGAACGCACCAGATGTCTGCGTCTGTCCACCAGAGGACAGCTTCTTTTTCACACCAGAGAAATAACAGATAATTATTTACTGTCTGTGTTTGAAGTGGACGAACCTGTTTGAGACGTGGAGGTTCTGAACCAGGCCTCAAACAAACGCTGGTGGAACCGAGGGATGAAACTCGCGGGTCCAAACCTGAGCTGAACACTGTTCATAACAACAGAGTGATCACATTGTCTCGTCTGTGAATAGAGGATTTCATCACATTTATAAGATGATAACTTGATGATGCCAGAGCGAAAGAGAAGATGAGAAGAGTCGTCCACTGTTGTGTTCTGTCCACAGTGCAGGACCAGGATAACTCTGACAACAACACCATCTTCGTACAAGGCCTGGGAGACGACTACACGGTCGAGTCAGTGGCCGACTTCTTTAAGCAGATTGGAATCATTAAGGTGAGTTTCAACATGTTGATGAACCGATCGCTGCTGTTGTGCCATAATGAATTAAACGTGATACCATAAAATGGTGTGCCTTTCGGCATTCAATAAATGTGGTTATCAAAATAAAATATTAAATATTCATATTTTATTATTAATATTAAATAATAACTTTAATTGATTAAAAAAGTTACCTCAGAGGGCACCACCCTTCAAGGAAGGAAAAGATAGCCAATTTATTGATTAAGTCTCATAAAAGAAGTACTAACTACAAATTTGGAACTCTGATTAACAATTAGATTAATAACTATAAGCAAAATTACCATATAGATAGTTAGCTAAGTTGAAGGATATGGAGTTCTTGACAGTGTAGAGGTTGGCAAAATTCACTTATGCAACATTAATAAAAAAACATTTGTGAAAGAAAAACATTTATTATGAATATAATAAAGTAAAAAAAACACAAATTACTAACCGTGTACTTATTAAACAAAGATAGGCATGTGAGTCTACGTGTGTGTGTCTGTGTGAGTCAGCGTGCTTCCAAAATGGCGGCTGGCCACTTTGAAGATAACACCCTTCCCCCTATTGGAATGTTTACGACATG
>NC_061498.1:828431-912514 GCF_022539355.2 Hippoglossus stenolepis | reverse complement strand
ACACAAACACAGGGTTGTTAATTCAAGATGTATGTTGGTAAGATTTACAAAAGAATTCTTTGTAAAGCTCTGTGAAACCTGAAGTAGACAAAGGAACGAATGATATGGATTAACGTCCCAGTGGAACTTACACATACTCAAAAAGGGATTGTGTTGCAACGGGTTGGACCTGGTTTCAGAGGCCGGTTGGGTTTGTGTGAGCGATGATGATACTTGTCTGAAAGCATCTGGAATTAGTTGTGCATCGTACAGCAGCAACATGTACAACATCACAGGTAACAGCAATTTGGACAGGAAGCAAAAATACACACATTTAACATTAAATGAGCAAAGACACTGCACATTTAACAGTGTGAAACAAAGAGGATGCACTCGAGGCCCTTTAATCTGATTAAGTTCCACATTTAATGGAAAGGAAATGATAGAAGAGGAAGAAATGCATCAACACAAATGCACTTTTGGCCTTGAACCTGTAGTTAATAGGCTGGACAGTGACTGTGTGTGAAGTGTCAGACTCTGAGTTATAGAATCGACTGGAACCAGTGTAACTGCACTGGGAGCAGAGCGGTGGTTGTCCTGAGGCGTAAACTGACAGTATGTCAACAATGCTCTTGTTTCCTTCACTTGGACTAATGAGCTGCTCGTTGACAGATGAGATGATGTGATGACTAAAGACAGTAAAACGAATCCAGAGGCTGTAGTGGCTGAATGCTGGTTCTGTTCTGGTGGGAATAAAATCAATTAACAGTTTGTGTGATTGGTGTTTGTTTGTGTTCTTTTCCACAAGTGACGTGTTGTTGTCTTTTTGTCCTCAAGGACCCAGAGACTCGGGACATGGAGGACCCGGCTTCAGTGAGTTTCATTTGTTTCCATCTCTCTCACACACTGGATATTTTTCATTCAATCATGTGACTTCAGTCCCTCCTTCACATTTCCACAAAACATCTCCACAATCTGCACGACTGCTCCGAATGAAGCCGAACGCACCAGATGTCTGCGTCTGTCCACCAGAGGACAGCTTCTTTTTCACACCAGAGGAAATAACAGATAATTATTTACTGTCTGTGTTTGAAATTGGTGAACCTATTTTAAGGTTGTGGAGGTTCAGACGGAGCCTCAAATAGCGCTGGTGACAGGGGATGGCTTCTGACGGGTCCAAACCTGGGCTAACACTGTTCGCAACAACAGGTAGTCACATTGTCTCGTCTGTGAATAGAGGATTTCATCACATTTATAAGATGATAACTTGATGATGCCAGAGCGAAAGAGAAGATGAGAAGAGTCGTCCACTGTTGTGTTCTGTCCACAGTGCAGGACCAGGATAACTCTGACAACAACACCATCTTCGTACAAGGCCTGGGAGACGACTACACGGTCGAGTCAGTGGCCGACTTCTTTAAGCAGATTGGAATCATTAAGGTGAGTTTCAACATGTTGATGAACCGATCGCTGCTGTTGTGCCATAATGAATTAAACGTGATACCATAAAATGGTGTGCCTTTCGGCATTCAATAAATGTGGTTATCAAAATAAAATATTAAATATTCATATTTTATTATTAATATTAAATAATAACTTTAATTGATTAAAAGTTACCTCAGGCACCACCCTTCAAGGAAAGGAAAAGATAGCCAATTTTATTGATTGAAGTCTCACTTAAAAATTACTAACTACAAATTTGGAACTCTGATTAACGTTAGATTATGCTTTATAACCAAAATTACCATATAGATAGTTAGCTAAGTTGAAGGATATGGAGTTCTTGACAGTGTAGAGGTTGGCAAAATTCACTTATGCAGCATTAATAAAAAACATTTGTAGAAGAAAAACATTTATTATGAATATAATAAAGTAAAAAACACAAATTACTAACCGTGTACTTATTAAACAAAGATAGGCATGTGAGTCTGTAGTGTGTGTCTGTGAGTCAGCGATGCTTCAAAATGGCGGCTGGCCACTTTGAAGATAACACCCTTCCCCCTATTGGAATGTTTGCGACATGTAGCGGGGTCAGAGATAATTAGGTGCTGCGATATGCATGTCTCTGTGTTGGTGCCATTAGACAAAGTTACTAGATTGGATGCAAGGAAAGACTAAGAGCATAACTAACATTAACTTTCTCAGCAACTTATAACCACAATATCTGTAACACAAATCAAACTTGCATAAACATCACACAGAATCGAATAAACAGTCTTTCGCCTTCAAGTATAATTATTAAGCCCAGTTGTGTTACCCGTCCGTGGAAAGGAAAAAGAGTTACTGTGCAGTTATGGATTCTGTGAAGTCGTCTGGCTGGCTTGTGACTCCTGCCTTAGTGATTCTGTGCCCAGGCTATACAGCTCAGTTTGCTGGCTGAAGTTTTCCAGCAGGACATCAATTAGCTGCTAGGAGGTTGGTAGAAACTGGGTTGAGGTTTCCTTGGTGAGATGAGCTGGAAGCTGCACCTTTGTGTTCCTCTCGAAAGTTGGATGGAAAGAAGATGTGAGCTGGAGAAGCCCGGGCTTCTTCCCTCGGCGTGCAGGAAGAGGCTCGACAGCCTTCTCTCCGTGAAGTGTGAGAAGAGAAAGTGGGGACAGGCCTTACTGGCCCGGTGACCTCACAGGTCGCCAGGGTCCAGAGTGACCAATGGGGAGTTGAAACCTGTGTCCCTGGGGGTTTTCACACCTCTGTGTGACGTTGATGGCCCCTGGGAGACTGAGTCCTGGAGGGACATGCGGCTTCAGGCTTTTGGCTGCACAAATAGGCAGAGCTTTGGTCTCCCAAAAACCAGGTCCCAACACTGCATTGATTTAAATCATGAATACACGTGTACATTTATTCACTAGTGTGTTTATCGTGTGAATGATTTAAATGAAGTGTAACGAGCCTCAGCTCTGGACTATATGTGTATTAGTTAAATATGAGTTTGCTTTTGACCAAAGTTGATCAAACAAACGTGAGGCTCAGACTTTGATTAGAAAAGAAAAACAACATTTACATAAAGATGATTTATCTCAAAGTTGTGTCTTCAAATTCAGGTTGATTGATTCAAAAAGAGACATTTTACAGATTCAAGGATTCAAATTGAGATCAATAAATATGTGGAGTCTGTATTTGTTAGTTTTTTCCTTGGGGCTGGATCTTGTGTCTTAGAAAAAACTCAAATCTGAACAAATTGTTCTGCCCAAGTGGACGTCAACTGTAAATGTATGAATCCAGATCTAATGAAGTTCTGACCTGCACTGACATCATCCAAATCTTTACCCGTTACGTGATCCTTCTTTTTGAGTCACTGTCCCTCTTCTCTGTCCGGCAGGTCAACAAGAAAACGGGTCTCCCATGATCAACCTGTACACAGACGAGGAGGCAGGGGAAAGCTGAAAAAGGAGAGGCCGTTTCAGCGTGTGACCCCCTCAGCTAAAGCTGCCATCGACTGGTTTGATGGTTCGTTCTTTGTCCGTCGGTCGTTAGATGATTCACCTGCGATTTAGTTACAGCAAAATCCACCCAACTCTGTTTAGAACTTCTGAGTCTTTTAACTGATTTCAGATAATGTACAGTTACGTTTCACTCTGTCTTGTGTTGTGTTTCTCACGTCTTCACTTTCCTCTCCAGGTAAAGACTTCAATGGAAATCCCATCAAAGTTTCCTTCGCCACCCGCAGAGCTGACTTTGGAGGCCGGGGGGGAATGAGGGGAGGTCGCGGACGAGGAGGTGAGGCCATTTTTCTGAACTTTGTTATTTAGTATGAGATGTTGTTTTGTCTCGTTTGAACACAAGCTGATTAGACTCAGTGTAGCCTGATGCGTTTTCTGTCTGAACTTTCACAACAATTATCTCATTCAAAGGTTATTTAAAGTAAAATAAGATAAAGAAGCAGCTTCTGTAGATTCAACTTCACAGAATCAATGTGAAGGACAAACTCTTCTTCATCAGTCACGTGTTCTGCTGATGATCTCACTGGTCACACTTCTTCTCGTTGAAGGGCCCATGGGCCATGGAGGATTTGCGGGGGGTCGAGGGGGAGGTTTCCCAGGAGGCAACAGCGGCATAGCGGCAGCGGTGGAGGAGGAGGAGGAGGAGGTGAGGTGGAGGGAGGTGGTGGAGGAGGAGGAGGAGGAGGAGGACAGCAGAGAGCTGGAGACTGGAAGTGCTCGAACCCGTGAGTCACTGATATGTTCAATAATATGAATTAATTATACAAAAGAATAATTCTATTTATCCTCTTATTTAATATGTTATGTTGTCTTATTTCTATTATTTATTATTCGCTGTCCACTTCTCTCAGTAACTGTGGCAACCCTGAACTTCTACGTGGCCCGAGTAGGTGTAACCAGTGCAAGGCTCGAGCCCGGAGGGCGCAGGAGGATGACGATGGAAAGAGGTCGGACATGTTGATTATGGTCTGTCTGTTTTTAGCTTTTATTGCTTCTGCTTTCTACGGAGGAAAAATAAAGAAAATCAACAACTGGAGAAATATTCATTATGACAATGTTTATATTAATTCATCAATAACGAACATTTAGAAAGAGACAGATTTTACTTTGACATTGTTTCCTGTTGGTTTTTAATCACACACTTTTCTAATAAAGACTCAGCAACAGACACATATTAAATCTCAGGTGTGTGTGTGTGTGTGTGTGTGTGTGTGTGTGTGTGTGTGTGTGTGTGTGTGTGTGTCAGGAGGTTACGGAGGAGAGCGCAGAGGAGGGTTTGATCATGGCGGCTTCAGGGGCCGAGGCGGCGACCGGGGGGGCTTTAGAGGGGCCCGAGGCGGCGACCGGGGAGGATACGGCCCTGCCAAAATGGACGCAAGGTCAGAGTCACTCCAAAAAACACTGGTGAAAGATCCTTGATGTCCAACGTTTGAAGGTTTTATTACATAGAAAGGTTCTAAATTCTACGTTTCCAGCTCGTTTCTTTATATAAGAACAGAAACACCGACATCGACACTTAGACTGAGATTCGAATATTTACCCGTTAAGAAATGAATGTGAATCAGACTGCGTGCCCTGGAGGATCTGAACCTGAGCTCCAGTGACATCAGGTGTTTGTCTGTTTCAGGGGGACCACAGACAGGAGCGGCCAGAGGCGTCCTACTGGAGTCATCCCTCGAGGACAAAGGAACAGTGTGTCCCTGTCCTCCTTTAACACTCGTCTGTTCACTGTGACCCTCAGTGTAGAAAAGCGTATTTGTCCTTGTTTGTTGCGTTTATTATTGTTCCTTAATAGCTCGATGTCTTCACCTCAGTCGTTCGTCCTGCTCTCCGTAGTCTCGTTTACAAAAACAAACTCAGCATCAAATTCCATCTAAAAATACAAGGATACATTTTTGTCTGATAAAAGTTTTATTCAAGCTGGAAACGTCACTGACAGCAGATGATTTCATGTCTCCTGACCTCATGAAGAAGATTTTATCATCATGAGACGTGAACACACAAACTCACAAACTGAACCTGAAACAAATCCGACATATTTGACCTTTAACACTCATCCCTGTTGCTATGGATTCGCCTGGTGGAGTTTCCAGCCTCTGAATCAGAGACTTGTGTAAACTGATCTAAGTTTTAGTTTGAAAACTCTGGGTTTGTGTTTCCAATTCTGAACCAGAAGCTGAGGCGTTTGTACGATAGCATGAGCGTTCTCTTCCTGATTGGTTCTCATCAGTCACATGGCTTCGACTACCAGAAAATAAATCGCTGCTCTGACTCTTCACCATCACTGTTCCTCAGCAGAGGAGTTTCTGTCACTAAGCAACCAGCTGCAGAGACCATCCACTTCCTGTCTGAGCTGGAGACGTCTCTTCTGGTTCAAGAAGTGAAAACAAACTTTAGTCGTGTTTCTCTTTGTGGCTGCGTCCCTCCGACTCAGGCGTGAGCAGTCGAGCGTCGAGGTTTGATCTGTTTTCACGGTTCTGTGGCCTTTAGGTTAAAAACCTGTCAAATTGACTTCGTGTTTGTTTTCATTATCACACTCAGGTTCAGGTGTCAGCAGAAGTCAGAGAACTGTCATCCTCAGTGATTCATTATTATTACAAAGCTGTGGAAACTCAAATCCTAAGAGAAACACTGATCTAAATCTCACTAGAGACTCCAAACCCAGTTCTTTGTTTTCAGACTGAAGGTTTGTGTCAGGAACATTTCTGATCAAGTCACTTCCTGTTGAAGTTTGACTCATCAAGCACAAATGTTCCTGATGTTGTTCTCAGTGAAGAGTTCAAGAGATTTGATCTAGTTTCATTCATTCCAGTTCAAACCAGGTTTTTCTTTGGAAGAGACTAAATCCAACAGCGGTTCAGACTCAAATCTGAGAATAAAACTAAACTAAACTGAAAAGATTCAATTTTGCATCAATATCACGTAAAATAATTAAACGTGTTTTAGATTTTATCTTCATTAGTCGACTCTTTGATTTAGTTTTTAGTAAAAGTCTCAGTAAGGATTGTTTTCATGTTGGTTTCTTACACCAGTCAACAGACCTTCTTTTATCTGAAAAGTGACTCTGCTGTTTGTTGGAGATTAAAGCCCAAGCATAGATCCATCATGATCAGTTATTAAAGCTCAAGAGAAAGATTTGTATAGTTTCATCAGATGTGAAGCTCTCCTCTTCTGTTTTCTGACAGTGCTGCATTCTCCTTTTTAACACTTTGTGTTCATTTGTATTTATTAATTTGTTTGTGTATATATTTATTTATTTTTATTACAGCTTAGGTCACATGACTTCCTGGTTTCATTTCTGAGTCAGATCTCATTGGATATTTCAGATGCTTTAAACTTCTGAATATTCTGAGTTTAATCACAGGAGAAAATATAAGATTTTTTAAATGAGGCCTCGTCTCCAGTCGTATTTTCACAGGTTTTGTTGAGACTGAACTTGTGTGTTTTAATAAAGTTGTTTTGTCGTACATGTGCTGGTTTTCAAAGAAAGTCAGTAAAACCAAGCTTGATGAATCTCGTAGACTGATGACTCGTGTAGTTATTCAAAGAAATTAACTTCAGAAGAAATCTAGTGATGAATGTTTGGGATTGAAACATTCATCACACATGTAATAAAATATATCATAAAGACATTTCCAGCTAATATTGAACAACTTAACAAGTTAACTGCAACAAGATAATTGATGTTTTCATTATTTTAATTCAACAATCTGAATTTTAAGTCTTAAACATAATTGGGTGGTTAAATATTTAGATACGTTGAGTTGGGTCCTTTTTAATTTTAATGTTCATAACATGTCGGCATCATGTCTATGATGTATGATGGAGTTTGTGATATCTATTATTTGAAGTTCTTTTCAAACAGTTATTAAAACACTAATAAAACTGATGATCTACAAGCGTTTCCAGGATTTAATCTTCAATCATAATGAAGTGTCAGTAATTCTGACTGAGCGTTTTAAATTTCATTCTTTATGCTCTTAAAAAGTCCGAAATGTAACTGAAACCCTGAAAATACTCATTTTAAGTAAGTTTATCTGAAATCCCCCCACACACACACACACACACACACACACACACACACACACACACCCAGACCTGTAGGAACCTGGGTGGGTTAGTCAACTCTCCCTCACTGCTACATCACGTTCCTGTAGATTCATGCTGCACAACATCAGGAGAATACGCCCCCTTCTCACTCAGAGGGCGGCGCAGGCTCTGGTCCAGGCTCTGGTTCAGGTTCAGGTTCTGGTCCCGGCTCTGGTCATCTCAGGCCTATAGACCACTGCACCTCCCTCCTGGCAGGTCGACCTGCTGCTGCCGACCTCTGCAGCATCCGTTTTAAACACTAGTAGTTGCGTACATGTCGCACTTTGTGATTTGTCTTTCTTGAAGAAATAGTACTTTCTTGATTCTTCTTGTTCTGGTTTGTTCCTCTTGCTTGATTCACTTGTTGTGAGTCGCTCTGGATAAAAGCGTCAGCTCCATGAAATGTGATGTATCAGTGCAGAACCGTTTTTTGGGCCTTTTTGTTGAATATATCAGTTTAATGCAGAATCAAAATGTTTCAGTCATGTTTGCTTATTACGAGACTGTGATTCATTTAAAGAATATTTGATTTATTTGCAGTTTTGAGAGTTTTTGTATCTCGTCCTCTGCTCAGGTTTGTGTTACTCTTGTGTAGTTTTGAAAAGTTGTGTTGGGTCGACTGTACGACTTTGACTCTCACACTCTTCACTTGTGGAACATTCAACAGCGACCTTGTGATGGGAGTCGTGAGTGAAAGCTCTCGATGGACCTGAGGCGTTGCTCGCGCGGCCACGCCTCCTCACTTTGATCTCATTGTTCATCTTCCAAACCCTTTGATGTCGACACTCTTTAGCTCCACTTCTGTTTCAGATCGTTTTGAACTTGTTCATTAGTTGTGATTTCCAGCGGCTACGTGAGTGAACGGCTGCTGATCTGATCAAGATCAAGTTCTTCTCAAAGCAACAAATCGAGACCAAGTTGAATTGTGGCACAAAAATGAGCTTTTGATTGTTTTCATGTAAAAATATCAAAGTCACTTGTTAATAACGTAACTGCACACGGAAACGCATCGTCCATATTTCTGTCAAGTTCGAGGACAGGACCGATTTGAGCGTGTGCAGATGTAACCGTGGAAAGTGACATGAGGCCGAGGAGGAAAACATGCAAACGTCATGCGTCACACAGACTTTGCATGTTGGCGTCGCGGCTGCTGATCGGACCCACAGTCTGTGACAGGTTGTTATTTTCAGTCCAGAAGAAGAAGAAGAGCAGCAGGTCAGTGAGTGACGGCTCCACACCTGTTTCCTCTGGGGGACGTTTTCTGAGCGAGGACATGATTTTAATGATTTATCACATGTAGTTTGTGTTTCTTCTGCTGTGAGGACTTTTTGTTTCTCTGTGACTCATCACCAGTAACACTTACCATCAGTAAGTGTTACTGGACGAACCAGCAGAACCAGTTCCTCTACATGGAAAATGATGTTCCTGGAAGCATCAGGCCGTCGACCAATAGAAACACAGAGAAAAACCCCGGTACTTTGAGTTCAGGTATTTGCAGCTGAGCGAGCGGCGTCGGGTTCCACTGAAGCATTTCCTTTGTGTGGATAAAGTGGACGTGAACTCGATAAACATATTGTTAAAAGAGGAAAAAGTCTCTCATTGGTCATTTCTTGATTGACTATAGATTCGTTAAGAATGTGCTGGTTTGTAAACCTGATGATCCTCGTCAGAGGTCAAAGGTCATTTCAGAGTTTCACCTTCGTTTGTTTTTAGTTTTTGCATTTTTGGTTGAAGTGTTTTAATTATGGCTACAAAAGATGCTAATGAGCTCTGTCCCCATCGAGGAAAGTAAGAATAAGATGATAAGTTCACGTACTTTAACGTCAACGCCTGAAGTCACACATCAGTTGAGCTGTGTTGTCTTGAACTTCTACAGCTTCTGTGCACGTCGACGCCTCCGAGCTTTGACCTGGTTCCTGAAACCATTCATCTCAAACCATCAGAGAAATATGTCGACCGTCTGTTTCCTTTAACTCGAGTGAAGAATCCGTAACTGACGTGACGACCTCATCACCTCCTGTTGTACATTTCATTCACTGCTGAAAATAAAATAACCTTTATTTGTCCTTTGGGAAGTTTCGTCAATTAATAAAGAAATATATACTTTCTCTAAATCATATATAGACTCCGCCCCCTAGTGTTAAACGCTCTGAGATGCGTTTCTTTAACGATAGAGAAAGACGTCGCTGCAGCCGAAGGAGAAACGATCATTTCATCGGACTTTTGTCGTCCAGTTTTGGACAAGATGCACCTGGAACAATATTGGGACAAAAACTTTGCTTTAAGATTCCATTGATTATGTTGATTATATTAATATCAATCTACTGATGTGCACAAATACAGTGAATTCATGTCCTTGTAAAACAATTTTTGGAATTTCACAATGTTAAATCAATGGATTCCTTTTCTGCACAGAGTTTTCTCTTTCAGTCTGAGCTCATTCTCCTGAACAGTGAGAAATCAGACATCTGGCAGCAGACACTCATTGTGCGGGGGTGAAGGAATGTCGGCAGGTGAGAGGGTTTGTTGAAGCTGCTGTTGTTCCGGCCCTTTAAGACGTTAGTTTGAGTCCAGCGGTTCCCAGCCTCTGGGTCGGGGCCCCGGAGGGCCACCAGGAAGCTCTGAGGGGTCGTCCTCACTGCGAGAGGAAAAAGAAAAGTTCTCATGCACAGATGTTATTTAAAAACTGATCCTGGATCATTCGACCGTGTCAGTGATGTGAATGGAAACATCAACAACATCTTTAAAAATAAACTGTGACTTTTATTGAGCTTTTAATTGGTTTTCAGGACAAATGTAAAAGTTTCATATTAATGTGGTGATTAATGTTCTGCTGAATGGAAGCAGCTGATTTGTGGTTAGCTGTGTGGGCGTGTCCCCGGCAGGTAACAATGTCAGAGGTAGAGCGAGGCATGTTTAGTATTCACGGGGCCGAGAGAGAGAGAGAGATAATAAATAAGTTTGCTGCAGCAGATCACAGGATTTCCACCTTCACTCATGGCTCTCTGCAAAGTCGTCTGTGTGGCAGCTACTCATCCTGGCCAGAGTAAGAACTATCCTCAGCTTCAGATCTGTACAAAACTCTCAGGAGGAAGTGAAGTCATGGAAACAAGTAGCTGTCCATGAAAAACAACCAGAATATGTGCTGGACAATGTTTAAAAACCATTAAGCAGAAGCTCAGTGGTCTTTAAAGCTGCAGGACGACAGGATCAGTTTAACTTCGGTTTAAGCGTGTCTGATCATCAATTGTTCAACAAAATCTGCTTTTTAAAGAAGATTCATCAGGTTTCAAAGTTTAAACGTCACATTTTATTTTGTTTTTTAAACTGTAAATAATATTAAAAAGATTATCCCTAAATAAACTTAATCTGTGATCATGTGATCTTTTTACCAGCAAATAGACATTTATTTAAATTAGATTTAATTGAATCTAATCATTTATTTCATTGTTCCGTCCTGGTTCCATGAAGTTGTATAAGATCTTAAATTAAAGATTAGTGCCTCCTGTGAACCTGAGTGTTGTTTTATCACAGAATATTGTTTAAAGTCAAATATTGTAACAATAATCTACTGTTTTACTCAGTTTAATTCTTATCTCACATGAATTAAGAGACAATAAGTGTAAAAGTTGAGAAAAGAGTTTCTTGCTTCCCGGCATCAACCTGATTTCAGCTTTTCACATTAATAATTTAAAATATGAACCTCGATGCTCAACAGGCGGAAGCAGAGTGAAGACTTGTGAAGGCGTTTGATCCTTACAGAAAGCGTTTACAGATTGTGGAAATTGATAGATAAATAAATATTGACATTAAAATAATAACAAAAATAATTATAATTAAAACAATATTTTCCTTTTAACTGATTCTGAGGAGTTTGAGAGTCATGAGGTTTTGTCTTGAATGTGTGGGCAATCCTGTTTGGATCAGAACAGGAATCTACATGTAGAGTGAGTGCATTCAAAGGTTTCATTTAATTATTAAAACATGTGAAGCACAAACCTCGTTCTTTTCTCCATCTGTTTTTGTAGTTTTGTAAATTTCAGGTCATTTCCCTTTGACATGGACGGATAACCCAGCATCGTTAACTGGGGTGGGAGGTCAGTGGACCATGTGACCTCTGGCATCGCTGATATGTGACCAGTCGTGTCCGGCTGAGAGGGTCGATGAAACTCGTTAATTCTCAAGTGAATAGTTTTGTTTTCAGAGGCGTTCCACTCATTTAAATGTGACACTGAGCAGCAGAAACTTGTTTGACAAACCCAGCCTGAGGCAAGGCATTTATTTTCCACCCCCGTCATTTTCAACAAACTTGTTGAGAATATCATTTGGGAGTTTATCTCCATCATTAACTTTTGGAGCCCGATGGAGTCAAGGTCAGGTCATCAAATATATTGATCGATAGAGTCACAATCACAATAAATAATAGAGAAAATCTAAAGTTTAGGTTGATCAGAAAATGATTCTCCATCCTTATGATCAGTAAAATCGAAGTGACACCATTCATGGCTAAAAAAAATCTCAACCTATAGATTAAACAGCATTAATGACAATACGATACAGGAATGATGGAGAGAAACTGACTGAATAATTATCTGCTGTAGCTTCAGCACATAATAATCCTCTTGTCTCAGATAAGTGTTTTACACACTGAGTGAGCGTCAGCTGTGTGTCTGTCGTCACACCACGGCTTGTGGCTGCAATACAAAAATCAAGTCGACACCAGGAAGTAGAAGCTGAAACCACCTGAGGCGGGGCAGTCAAACCAGTCTGAGAAGCAGCACACGAGGCGTATTTGATGAACCTGTCAGAGAGCGTTGAAGGGACAAAGGCGTGAACTTTAAACACTCCAGAATCAACAGCAACCGGTTTTCAAAGTGTCAAAATCCCAGTTGCTCGCCGCCGTTTCTTATGCAGAAGATTTACTGTGAGCTGAGATCCGTCACTCTGTAAACCTGCTTTGTCTCCAGCTGCTGAAAGATGAATCATGAGTTTATATGAACATAGAAATGAAAGTGATGACTCATTGTTGAAGTGATGACTCAGATTTGTTTTCTGTTTTTCAGAGTCTCGCTCACAACTCGCTGGTAAGTTTCTGTGAATATGTTGTTGTTGTTAACAGGGTCGTAATAATAATGATAATTATAATTTTTATTCTATAAGTCACTTAAAACAAGATTTAAAAAAATAACACTGTCACACATTGAATCAGTTCTGAAGAGGTGAGTTGTCAGTTGGGATTCAAGGTCTCGACCTCTGAGATGATTAGTATGTTGAAGTAGAAGCAGATCATCATCCTCATCTGTGTGTTCACGATCTCAGTCCCAGGGGGACGGGGGTGTTGCAGACTGTGTGTTGTTGAATGTTGTGTGTTTGTTGTGTCTCTGTGCAGATTGTGGTCGGCCTCCTCTGAACACCAGGATCGTTGGGGGGCAGGTGGCCCCTGAGGGCAGCTGGCCCTGGCAGGCCAGTATACACAGATCTGGTAGTCACTTCTGTGGAGGATGGCTCATTAAGTAACAAAGAATGGGTGCAGCAGCCTGCTCACTGCTTCCCCAGGTGAGAGAAGACACAAATAATAACTGAACTAAATGTGTATTTGATAGTGTCCTACTTTAGGAGAGATCATCACAGTGAAGCCCTCCCATGGTCAAACTGGCAGAAGAGCCTGGTGGATTCATGGTTGATTTATTGAATGTACTTTTGTTGTATTGATTTGTGTTAATTAAAGAATGAAATCAGTGGGCGCTGTGGTGTGGCTGTTGTTGGGGAAAATAAACCACAGCATTAAGTTTCTCGTCTGATCATCGTAGCTCCAGCACAAACAACCTGGTCGTGTACCTGGGACGTCAGAGACAAGAAGGGTCCAACCCCAACGAGGTGTCCCACACCGTGTCAAGGGTCATCAAGCATCCCAGCTACAACTCATTTACCAATGACAACGACATCTCCCTCCTGAAGCTCTCCTCACCCGTCACCTTCACCGACTACATCCGGCCCGTCTGCCTCGCCGCCCCCGACAGCGTCTTCCACAGTGGTACCGACTCCTGGGTCACTGGCTGGGGCAGAATCGGGTCAGGAGGTAAAGAAAGAGGGATGGTGGAGGGATGGATGGATGATGGATGATGGATGATGGATGATGGATGATGGATGATGGATGGTGGATGGATGTTGGATCATGGATGGATGATGGATGGATGATGGATGATGGATGATGGATGATGTTGGATGATGGATGGATGATGGATGATGGATGATGGATGATGGATGGATGATGGATGGATGATGGATGGATGATGGATGATGGATGATGGATGATGGATGGATGATGGATGGATGATGGATGGATGTTGGATGATGGATGATGGATGATGGATGATGGATAGTGAATGGATGATGGATGGATGTTGGATGATGGATGATGGATGATGGATGGATGTTGGATGATGGATGATGGATGATGGATGATGGATGATGGATGGATGATGGATGATGGATGATGGAGATGGATGTTGGATGATGGATGATGGATGATGGATGATGATGGATGATGGATGATGGATGATGGATGGATGATGGATGATAGATGATGGATGGATGATGGATGGATGGATGTTGGATGGATGATGGATGTTGGATGATGGATGGATGGATGGATGGATGATGGATGATGGATGGATGACACATGACAAACCTGATGATGCAGTGAATTGATATTTGTTCCTTTGAAGTAAGAGCGGGTTTAAACGTGTTTCTTTAGTGGTTCTGTTCAGTTCCACTACTTCCCCAAAAGAACCTGATAGAGTGGAGGAATTGCGGTGGTGGGGAACAGACGGTGTAACTGTGACTTCGGCGTGGGGTAAAATCACAGACAGCATGATCTGTGCCGGGTTGAGCCGGAGGAAGGACTTCGTGTCAGGTGATCATCTCACCGCCTGTTTTGTGTCTTTACTTCCTGTGAAGGAGTTTCCCATCTCCCTGGCGCTTCCTGTCCCACAGAGACTCGGCCTTGATGGTGAGCAAGCAGAACGGCCGCTGGATCCAGGAGGCGTGGTGAGTTTTGGAAGGTTGTGCGTTGCCTAATTTCCCAGGAGTCTACACACCCGAGTGTCTCGCCATCAGGCATGGATCAACAGCCCACGTCTCACCACCAACCAGCAGACTCGTCACCTTCTCCTCCAGTGGGACTGACAGCGACCTGAGCGTCACCTGTCCAGGTCTCCCACCCACCATCGTCCTGCCTCCCACCAACACCACCACCACCACCCCCACGACCACAGCCCAACGTGAGTCTCTGTATCAGCTGGTTTTTAACCTTTAAATGAGACTTGTTCACTGGTTCTATTTAAACTGGGTAAACTGGCTGAACTGTCTTCTTCTGTCTTCTCTCTCCAGCTGTGGTCTGCGGCCGAGCCCCCTTGAATACTCGGATCTTGGGGGGGAGCTCAGTGGTGACGGCTGGCGTGTGGCCGTGGATGGCGAGTCTGCAGAAGAATGGAAGTCACGTGTGTGGCGGGACACTGGTGGCCGTGGACGCTGTGCTGAGTCAGGCCAACTGTTTTTCAAGGTAAGACACCAGGAGAGTACAACACAGATCTGTTGAGCTTCATCTCTGGACAGTGAGAGGAAGAGGAGTCTATGGGATGGAAGCACATCAGGCGTTTAAAGACTCGAGTTCTCCTCAGGCCTCATGTGGTTCACTCTCACTCCCACAGTTCACCCGCAGCGTCTGAGTGGACCGTCGTCCTGGGTCGTCTGAAACAGAAAAGTGCGAATCCCCTTTGGTGGCGCTAGCGTGACAAATCATCACCTAAACTGACCGGCTCCAATGTGTGGTCTTTCTGGAATCGGCCCGGCGCTGTCCGACCCATCCAGCCCCTCTGCCTGGACACTGGGCGGAGCTTCAGTGAGGGCTCCACGTGCTGGGCTTCCGGCTGGAGCTCTGGACGAGGGGGGGGTGAGTTCCTCTCACGGTTTGACACGTCTTACATCATGATATGTGATTCACATGTTCTTATTCTTCCACTTCAGAGGAACAAGTTCTGCAGGAGGTCAGGCGATGATTGTCCGACTCAAACAGCAGCGTCGGGGACGGACAGCTTCTGTACAGGAGTCACAGACGCAGAAGGTTAATAATGAGATTATTATTATTATTGTGATATTATTAATGTGGGTGTCGACCCTCAGCTGACGATGTCTAACCCCAGCTAGTTTTAGTTCTGAACAAGAGTCAAACTTCGTGTCTCATTCACAGCAGGTGAAAAAGAGAAGTTCAACGAATGTTCTCTTTAAGAAAAGCACATTCAGTGAAATCAAGAAAAATACTATTTACTGTCATGTAAATAAAACATGTGAAGCAACTTTCTCCGTCAGAGTATTAAGATCGTTTAAAGGTCCAGTGTGTAAGATTCAGGTGAAAGGTTCTATTGGCAGAAATGAAATATATGAAATATAAAATAAAGTATGAAAAGGTCTGAACCAATTTCCACGCCTTTACATCTGAAAACCGCTTGAATGTGGATCTTTTCATGGTTCAGATCCAAACAGCTTGTTGGATGTGATGTTTCTCTCTCTGCTGTTTGCTCAGGGGGCCTCTGGGGGCCCGCTGATGTGTAAGCAGGACGGCTCTTGGTTCCAGGCGGCCGTGTTATCAGCTGAAAGCTCCACCAGAAAAACACGAGCGGTAACTGTGACCGTCTTCCCCAAACTGGACAAGTACAACACATTCCTCTCTGAGAACTTGGGGAAGTTGTTGTCTCCGGCCTCCAGCAGCAGCAGCACCACAGCAGCCAACACCACCTCCACCTCCACCTCCATCCCGACCAGCAGCAGCGGGGCCCTCACTCACTTCCTCCTCCACCTCGTCCTCCTCTCACTGAGTCTCCAGCTCTTCTTATAGAAACCTCCAGCTTGATCTGTGATTAGTGATGATGCTTGTGCGTGAATGTGAAGGAATCTGTGATAGAAGCTCCAGCACGAGGAGCAGATTGTGATCGGCACTTTCCTTTGAAGAACTGCATAGACTCAACACTCGACAAAGCGGATAAATGATGATGATCTTCCAGAAACTTTAAAGGGAGCCTCTTCTATTCATCTCACCACTTTGAGCTCCTGTCACAGAAGAACAGAGGGGGTTCTCCTTTTATCACAGACTTTTGAACTTTGCAGAACTTCTACATTCATGGTTTAAAACAGTAGAGGAAAGAAACAGTGAAGAAACATGATATGTCTCCTTTAATGTTTGAATTTACAGTCTTATATGAAATGTGTTGAGATGAAGAATTGTTTAAGCTGCACTAAACATGATACTGTGAAGCCTCTCGTTCCAGAATCTCATGGCTCTGCACCTGTTTTTACCTTTTTTAAATCAGTTAAATAACAATCCATATAATCTTTTGTATCAGAATTCTGAATACTGAAGATGATTGAATCTTTTTAAATACTGTGTGATTCAGTGATTCATTGCTCACATGCAGAGCGATGAGTTCTTGTCAATTACGCTGCAGATGAGTTCAACTCATCCCTGGTTCGTGAACTGATGAAAAGAAAACTGTCAGCAGTCCACTACCTCGCGTCCTCCCCAGCGCTGCAGGGGGATGTCTGACTGGACACTGATGAACAACTTGAAGTCAAATCTTTCCATGAAATAAAACTGCAGTGAATCTGAAGCACTGTTTTGCACTCATGTGTGTTTACACTTAAGAAAACTACTGATCAGATTTCCACTAAACTTGGAAACCCAGAATGAGGCGTGGATTTGGACAAAATCTCTCTGAAAACCTCTATTTGTCCCTTAAAGAAAAGTTCAAGCTTTAAAAGCATTTGGATGTTTACAGGTGATTTTATGTCTTAACGTTCAAAAGTCTTAACCAGCTTTAACTAACTGAACTTAGGTCAGTTGACACCACTGCACCCCCCACACATCTGAAACATCTGAGGACAAAATAAATGGCCAGATCCATTTCTTTTCAGAATTTAATACAACTTTTAGAAAAAAAGAAAAATATAAATGTATGAAATAACAGCAACAAGCAACTTCAGTCTCTTTTACAACATTCTCGAACATTAAAGTCTGACGATACAAATTCCACAAAAACAACATTAAAAAATAGAATATAAAAATCGACGGAGCCAGAACTCGGAGCCACAGACGGAGGCAGGAGATCAGACACGTTGAGAAATAATAAAAAACACATTAAGGTTGAATTTACTGTAAAACAGAGAAGGTGCCTCCAGATGGAGAACAGCAGAACTTCTGTGTGATCCGACACATGACGACTGTGAAACAAAGAAGAAACTGTTTCAATATCTACTCACACAAAAGGCTTCTTCCATACAGACTCAGACACTTTGTTTACTAAGTGGATGCATGAATTATGTAAGGAACTTATTCATATTTATTTATTATTTGAGGTAGTAATTGTACGCATCAGTTAATTTATGTTTATGCTGCATATTATCCAGATAAATCATCAATTCATCATCATTCATCCTTTCTTCCGTCCCTCAACCTCCTGTGAACTCAATAACAGGTGAAATGTCTCTTGGATCCATGTGTTTGAACCAGAGATGAGATCTGTGACCCAGTTCACTTTAAACTTCCTGAACTAGATTCAACTAATTCAGGATTCAGTTAAGTGAATCTGTTCTATGGTTTAAGTTATTTTTGTTGAATTCTTGGCTAAATTTACGATTTTTGTAAATAAATATAACTTTTCTTCATCACAGACTCCGGCCTGTCGACCTACTACAAAGTTCCAGCGGTGCAACGAGGAGCCTGTTGCTGACTCTGGCCTAAGTTTACCTGAGTCCTCTTCTTCTACTTGATCCTGATCTCGAAGCAAAGGCAGTTGCAGGACTCGCACTCGGGAGGCTGACAGGTGCAGGCACAGTCCCACTTGGCACACTGGGAAAACATGTCCGACACTAAATCACCCAATGTCTCTCAAACTTTCTGTAAATAGGAGTTAGTCACAGGCAGTCTGATTAGACAAACATGACAACACCTGTCGTGTGATTGAATTATGTAAGAATAAAACAAGAACTTTGTGCATTCTAACTCACAAATGTATTTCTTGAGATAATGTTGTGTGTTGACAAGCTCCGTTCTGGTGTCAGACTCTGGTTCCTAAATGAACAGGAGTGTTTCAAGTGGAAACTTCAGTCTTGGTGCAGATGAGAAGACCAGACTGGAGATAAAATCCAGAGGGCTTGTCGGTTACTTACAGTCGGAGCAGGACACGAATCGGCCAGACATGAACGCATGGTTGGCAGGCGACAGTTGCACATTTCAGCCAGTCTGAAGCACTGTTCACAAACAGAGATGTTGGGACAGCAGTCACACATGAAAGTCTGAGGAACAGGTCCTGAGAGAAGACAGCTGCAGAAATCAGAGCTTTAAGTGTTGAACTCGTGTGTACTTTGACAAACAGAGAGACACAGAGCCAGACACTATCTGACCAGGAAGTCGCCTGTTTCTGGTTAATAAGGATGTTTAGTTATTGAATTTCATTAGTTGATATCTGATTGATGTAGCGATGCTCGATTTCTGTTTAGATGATTTGTTTGTTTGGAACTTTGTCCACTCGGAAACCAAGAGACCAGTCTTACTAACTTACTTACTTTAAGTTGTTCTGATAATAAAAACATAGTTTGATAAGTACAGAATTGTTCGGTTGCTACTTGGCGAGGACGTGGACGTCCTGTTGTGTCTCAGCCTCGGTGAGACGGATCATAACTGTCAACAATGTCAGGATGTGAAGAACTTTTCACTCAGTAATAACTTGTGTTGGTTCATTGGAGGGTTCTTGTTTTGTTGGCTTGTTTCTCAAACTTTATGTTGGTATCATTTTATATAATACCGATGATCTTGTTTGTATTTAAATATAGTTAAAAAGAAGTCTGCTCATTCAGTTCACCGCGTTAAATACCTTAAGTTGAATCCAATTTTAAAATTAAAATAATTTAATCCATGTGAAACTAATAAAAGTTGCAGTTTGATATGTAAGGTTCATTTTAACCCCAACAATAATATTAGTGGGAAATGGGAAATCTGTATTTTTAATATGAACAATCTCTTTTGAATCCTCAATAACACAAATCTATAATTTTATATGATAAAATCTAGATTCTATGTGAAAACTAGTCTGATGAAATAACGTTTTGTTTTAATCAAAATGAGTTTCAAGTGAAAAGGAGCCTGTCCTTTATCGACCTGTGCACGTTTCCTTCAGTTGACATTAGACGTTGCTCTGCAGATACACTGACTGCGTTCCGAGCACCAACCTTGAGACAGAATCGGATCCACAGCCCGATGCCCAGAACCGTCATGTAAACACCCAGAGTGATCATCAGAACAGCTGGGAGCGGGATGGACAGCTCCCAGATGTTCAGCACCTGAGGAACACGACCAACAGAGTCACGTGTACGAGTGAATCTGACAGAGAAGATATTACATCTGATCAAATATCCAAGAATCAATTCTTACTGGCATCGTGTCTGTTTGAGGAGAAATCTTCAACAGGGATCACATCTGGAATGAAAACAGACCTGGTTTTTATGTTAACACTCCAAAAACATCTTATTCACAAATATACGGAAAGTGTTTCAGTCTGATCAAATTATTCCCAGAGAATCCCATTCACCACAATCTGTGTGTAAATGTAGAAGTAAAGAAAGTCGTGAAAAGGAAATACTCAAGTACAAGTACTCTACTTCTAATGAGTAACTGAATACATTTCAACCCCTGCTGAGTAAAAGTAATGATAATAAACTTTGTATAAAACCTTTCAAACAATAAATTCAGCTTTGACCTCTGAAAGGTGCTTCACATACAATATAGATCAAATGAACATAACATGTTAAAATGTACTTCATATAAGAACAGATTTAAAGTAACATGAGAACCACAGAAAAGAAGAAAGTGATAAATGATAAAAGTGCAGGAGTGAGAGTTTAGTTCAAAGCTGAAGTATAGAGAAAAGTTTCTCTTAATTCTAAAGTTTAGTTTTAAAGTCTTTCCCTGAAGCAGCTCCTCTGATGTTCAGTGTGTTTAACAGCAGCTTCTCCTCCTCTGATGGAACCTGAGAAGACTCAGAGGGTCTCGGTGCTCCAGAGGGAACATGGTTCTCTGCAGGAGCACAAGTTATCAGCGGGAAATACAGGAATAATAAATATAAAGGGTGCTAACAGCTGTTAGCTAACAGCAGTTAGCTAACAGCTGAACTGCAGTGAACCCGCTGGCAGCGTCTCACCGCTCAGGTCGCTCCTGTGTCTTCATCATGAGCTCGTGGAGTGGTCGTCAGGAGATTTAACGTAAAGTCACATTCTTAGGTTTTTATTGCTAAAAGTAGAAAAAGCTTTGATTCTGCCGCCTGCTAGCAAAACAACACTTAACTTTAGCTTTGGCGGCGGCTGCGTTTTCCTTAAGGTCCGACGGGTCACGGCGAGGGGACAAAGGAGCGGCAGGGCAGAAAACGAAAAGGCAAAATAAAAAACGCGAGGTGATGAAAATGTGTGAGAGAATATAAATAAAGCAGAATCACAGGCCTGTGGTTTAGTTCCTCAACCAGAGCACGTGAACATGTTTCTACATCCTTTCTCCCCTGATTCATATAAAGGTCACTGTGACCTTTATATGAATCAATCACATTTTATTTGTTTAGTCCATATGCAACATGCTCTGTTCTTAACCCTCAACAAGAGGAACACTACCAAATAAACACGTAAACACTTGTTTTATTGAGCCACCGGGACTTTGACCCCTGAAATCTAATCAGTTAACCCAGGTGAATTGTACCAAATGTAATGAAATTCCCTTCGGACAGTCCTGTGACCTTGACCTTTGACCCACGGCACCAAAATCGAATCAGCTCAGTCCAGGTGAACGTTTGTACCAAACCACAACCCTCTTGGTGTAGTGCTGAGTCTCGGTTTCTAACCACAGGTGGAGCCAACAACAGTCTTCACATTCTACCTCAGTGAGTTCAGTTCTCTGTTGATGCTCAATCACCTCAATTCTACTGAACTACTTGTAAGAAAGTTCATCTAGTTCATTAAATCAACTCTTTGCATTGATCTCCGTGTTCATTCAATTAAACACATGAAGTCTGTTTGTCATTTATTTGTGATGACATAAGTATGTTTTTCCTTTTCTGTCGTATATTTGAAGGGTTGTCACTGCATGGTTCGACCAATGGAAACTAACTGAACAGCTGATTCTGCTAAATAGATAAAAAACAGGACACATTAAGTGAATCCAGTTGGTTCCAACATTCTCAGAAGCATGTGGTCAATGTGGTTCAGCCCAGAGACACCTTCCATGCGAGTTGTTGCATCATTAACTGACTAAGCATTCTTGAATTGGTCTATTGGTCCAGAGATCACATTTATAATAAATATAACAAGCATAGGAAAAAAACAGGACAGGCTCATCAACTGCATGAACTTTATTGAGCCAAATGTGGATTTTGCAAAACAGACTCGATCCCTCGTCAGTCAAAGGAGCACAGTGTGACCTGGCCATGGCTTTAAATTGAACTGCATTACTACGTAGTTATTTATACATTATTGCAATAGAGGAAATTAAAGATTCAAGTGTGAATAAACACAGGTTTGGGGAGTTTTGTTTTTGGATGAGAAAGCTGGTCATCCACCAGAGCAGGACTTTATTTACCAGTTAATCCAAAATGACTTATTTCAACCACCTTAAATGGTGTTTCCCAAAGAAACCAGCATCAACTTGTTCCCACTCCAGAAGGTTCATGTGATCATAGGGAACCGACTCAGCCGTCCACACGGGACTCGCTCTGAACTAAATCACCAGAGAACATCCACTTAGTTTTAAACTTGCATTAGCAGGAAAATAATTGAACAAATAATTAAATTAAACATTTTAGGTGCCGGAGACAGTCAGCTCTCTAACCTGAGAGCAGGCAGCTAGACATGTAAACAGCAATGTGATGTTAAGGAAAAAACAAGACTGACAAATCATGCAGACAAACCCCCGACCCCTCCTCCCCGCTGCAGGCTTCTCAATTATCCACATCAGTTGGAACAGATGTGACCCCCCCCCCGTTCCCCATGACACAACTCCAACACATGGAGACTCATCGTTTTATTGAAACACCTTGAATACAAAACAAAAAGTTACATGAAATAGTGTCTTTATTGCGACACAATACCTAAAAATAAAAAATAAAGGAATAAACAAGGGGGAGGAGGAAGTGGGCGGGGTCATCACCCCCATCCCTGATGTTGTGTGGAGCTGCAGTGGCCTGTCTTTGTGAGAGCGAGCCTGCCCCCTGGTGTTGTAGGGGGTCGGTGTTACAGAGTCCCATGTTTGTCAAGAGGTAAATCTCGTGTTAGCTAGTAGGAGCTGGTGGGACTACGAGGGGGGGGCCAACAGCAGCACATAGGAGGAAGGGAGGAGGGGAGGGGGGTTAATGGCCTTCCTGGAGAGTCGGGGAGAGGGCTGATCTGCAGCTTCTAGAAGCCGTGGACTTTGAGCTGCTCATCCTTGGCCAGGTGAACCTGCAAAGACAGAACAAGGGCTGATCAGTGAAAACGACCCCTGACCCACTTCACCAATGTTCCAAACAAAGCATGAAAATAACCCCGTCGGACTCTTCTGACTTACATCAGTGAGGAACTTGCAGATATCCTTGCGCTGGTCACCCTGCAGCTGGATCACTTCACCATACTCTGGGTGCTCGATCACAGTCCCGTTGCAGGCAAACTTCTGTTTAGGAGCAAAACAATAAACCTGTGAGTCAGACACGCCATGATCTGGTCTTCAAGACCAACTGGATAGAGAAACATTGAAACAGAAAATCCCACCTTCTTGAAGGCCTTGACTAGCTTCTTCTTGTCATATTGGGAGGAGATGCCCTGGACAGTGGTGAGGGTCTTCCTGCCGTTCCGCTGTTGGATTCTTATGTGGATGTAGTCCTCAGTCCCAGCTGGGTGTTGGTCATCACCCTTATCAGCAAAGGGGTCTGGAGAGGAGGGGGCAGAAGAACAGCTTGTTATACACATCTGGATTCTACACCGTTCGATCGTCATACCAGTAAATGTCCCTATTTTTCTGTAATAACCAGATATTTCACATTTTATCCGTTTTTTCGACTTCAAATGAAGTGAAAATCTAGATTCCCACGGTGCGGTGTCATATTTCAGATTAGAAACTGCGCAGACGTCCATGCAGCTAGCAGCTAACAGCTTACTGCGGCCTGGCAGCCAGGAGCCACAGCTCCGCGGCGGCTTCCGGTCAGTAAACACGACCGATCGGACGAAATGGCCCCGTCATGACGTAGAAACTTTCGTTTGCACATCGATGATAAATATCTCCCCTCGGACACGAGTCAATCAAATCAGAGTTATGGTGGATTTATTAGCAGAAACACGATTTTCACCATCGATGCTAGCACGTCAGAAGAATAGGCTAACGCGTTAGCGGGGACATGTAGGCCTAATGGCGGCCGATCGAACAACAAGCAGCTTGGTGACGAAGACAGAAATTCAAACCGTCACACGGGTTCACTGCAGGTCGGTGGTTCTACGGACCTGGTCCCTTGGATGAACACGAGTTGTGACGATGACCGAAATCAAAGCGATAAAAGCTCCAGTTGAAGCTGGACGTTAGCCTCGTTAGCCCTGCTAGCCTCGCTAGCTCCCACCCCTCCCCCACCCTGGGTCTTCGCCCTCGGATAAAAGGCACTCACCATAAGTTTGGAGGTTCTGGATAGAGGACATACGATAAGATTGGATTTCCTTTTCGGATGATAACTTGTGTAGCGGGCGGTGAGTCGGCGGTCTGTGCCTGTGGAGCTGTTCCTGGTCTGGTTTCTGTCGGTGGATCAACACTCGCTTCGTCACAGCTTCTCACAAAATGGAGCCCGAAGTCCTCCAGCGGCTGGAAAACAAGCTTTTATTGCCCCGCCCCGAAACTGACGTCACCACGTCGCCACGTCACCAGCCAGCCACGCCCCAATAGGTCCCACTTTACTGGAATGGTGACGTCACCATTTGAGAATATGGTCAACAGGAAAAATACAAAACTTATATTTCAGAATATTTATTTTTTAATAGTTAAATTTACACTTACTGCAAAGTTACTAGTTATTAGTAGTTGTGTTTTATATATTTAGACGGATCGATGAATAGACAGATGTATAGACGTAGAGATGTAGGTGTACTCACACATAAGAGGCAGTAATTAAGAGTAACAGTTTTAATTGAAGTGCGCGTATATACATAGCACAAATAGGTAAGAAACGTATTAAAATATTAGTTGGAGCACAAATTTTATTTTTCATATTTTGTAGATAAATCAGTAATATATTAGAAATTCTACGGAGCATGTACAAATATTGAAATAGTCAATTATATAAAAAACACTACACTTAATGGAGAAACTTAAAACTGTACTTTGCTCATACTGCATTATATATATATATATAAACATACATCTCTTAGGCTGAGACATATTTGTGCTGTTTATCATGTAATAATATTTTACCCCTACTTTTTACAACCCATTCCTTCACTTGTGAATATGTTCAGCTACACGCAGCATCTATTGCAGTCCCGTGCGTCCTGGGTGAGGGATCCTCACATGAATGAGGCTTCTACCCTGTTAATATGGTTGATTTTACTCTTGTTGAGGGTTAAGAACAGGATGTCACACCTTGTTAAGCCCTATGAGACAGTGTGATTTGTGAATATGGGCTATACAAATATTTTTTTATTGAGACAAGCGACATAACAAACTGATGAATTATAAACAAGCCCATGTATAGAACAAGCTTTTACATTTAAAGAAGTTTTTACTGCAGAGGGTCCATTTACTTTTCAAATTAGAAAACAAGATCAAATCATCAGTCTGAAGCGCATGTTATACTTTTATCAACGGCATGTATTAAACACCAAAAATAATCTGAGGAATAAAAAACAGGCCATAAAAAATACCAAATAATTCTTTATTGAAGGTCTCATTTTTGGATCACATGGGAAATAAACATGTCATGGTACAGAGCATGAGACTGTAGCAACCGTACCACTGGTAGTCACAGGAGCTTTCTGGAGAATACTGGATACATCCAAGCACTCAGCAGAGCAACAGGCCACCTTAACAGCTAACCAGCAATATTCAACTGCTACACAACTGCGCCTAGTGCACAAAAACACATACAGGCAGGATTAGGATCAGAAATTAAAAAAGAGAAAATGAAGAACAAAACAGTGTCTAAGAGTGCAGCAAATGATATCCTTTAAAATAAAATGACTCGAGGAGACGAGTTTTACCTTAAAATCGGACATGACACATTCTACACATTGATGACCTTTACCCACACTTGAAAGTTGCACTCAACTTACTGTACTTCACATGTGATTATATTTAACTTGAGTTAGAATAAACAACTGTCCTGACTACACAGACAACACCCTGAGCGGCAGCAACCAAAGGAAGGAAGCATTTGTGTTGTTTAATGAGGGATTACTTCAATTTAACGAGTTAACTGGTGTGTGTGTGAAATGAAGTAAGGGAAAACTAAAGGCCTTTCCTTACATTTACTATGGTTAGGGTCACTTTGGATGTCTTTTTTATTCCAGACTGAAAAAGAAATTTAGGAGTAAATGTTTGAAGTGAGGCCCTGATGTTTATGTCTCATTATGTTGACGCCTGTATCACAGAGTGAGATTACAGAGAAGCTAGCATAAAACAGCAGGTCCCCCCCAGGTCAACATTTCTACAATATGAACGTTTGCAATGAAGAACTCAAAAGCAAGCGAGACTCTGCAGAACTCACTCCATGATACAGGCTGCAGAGAGGACGCTGCGAGTATCTAGTGAACCATCTGAAAGTGATGTCTGAACACGACCTCCACCCTTTTTATAAATGATAAAACGTTATGAAAAAGAAATAAAAAAAATCACAGCACATCGATGACATGAAAAAAAAAAAGCTGTACTGAAGCTAAATAAATGAGAACAAAGCATGGATAACACAGTAATAACCTTTAACAGCCGAACACGTCGCTCGTGTGGGATCCTGTCTAAGAAGTTCTGACGTCATCACCTGAAACTGCCAAAAGAAGGAAAAGTTAGAAACAGGGTTTTGTGAGACAGTAACTTTTACAAACCTCCAGTTTTAAGCCGGACCAACAGACGTCTTTGTTAAAAATCACTTGTGCACAATTTATGAGACGATGTTTATTTTGCTGAACTTAACTGATTGGAAACAGGAAGCAACATTAATGATCTAAAAATCAACTTATCCTTTAAATCCACGTGAAACAACGTCACATGTTTGATTCCTCATATCTACGCGTTTCTGGTAAAAGCATGAAGCTATGGAGGGAACAGTCGTGAATGTGGGTGTTTTACCAGCAGCCAATAGCTCTGAATGTGCACCATGCCCCTCGGTGAGTCGACAGTGACCAGCAGCTCAACATGGAGCGCCATGACAACAACCTACTCTCTGTTGTCGAGGACGTCTCACCACCAGCTTCGCCTATGGATTTAAACAACGAACTGGACAGAGCGCCGATAACTCACTTTATAGTCACAGGGAGGAAGTTAAAAATTTCAGAAAGCTTTCTTTAGTAAACACGAGAATAGAGGTGAAATTATACAAAATGGGGATGACTTGAGCCTGGACAAACCTCAACTCCTCTCAAGCACCACTACCCTAACACCCTCCTCCTACAGGACAGCTGATGCCCGAGGGGCCGATGGAGGAGTGGTACCTCAGCACTAAACCAACATTCAAGGTTTGTTTTAACTGTTCTTTAAAGTTAAGAGCCTGTTTACTAACTCAAGCATGAAAAAACTGTGTCTACCGACCAGAAGGGTTTTTCTTAGGAGAGACGTTGCTATTTAAAAGTTTGGATTTAATTTGGTCTTGAAATTACACCAGACACCTGCTGAATTATCTGCAGAAAAGGAGGGTTAGGGAAATAAAACTTGATATGAAATGTCTGTGCTTTGATATCAAACTCACCTGCTGCTGATGTGCAGAGCTCTACGGGGTTTCACCTCCGTTTTCTGCTGCGGACTTGGGCTGGCTTTTAGACCTGGACCTAGACTCTCTTTTGGAGGCAGGGGTATGGCTTCTGGACCTGGACTTTGACTTGGATTTTGATCTGGAGCGAGAATGGGACTTGGGCTTGGGGGTCTTGGTCCTGGGAGAGTGGGACTTGGATCTGGAGTAGGAGCGGGATCTGCTGGAGCGGGATCGGCTGCGGGAACGAGAGCGGCTCCTGCTGCGGGACCTGCTGCGTCTCTTGTGTCTCGGGCTGCGGGAAGAGCTGAATACATTCAGTGGGTTGTGTTAACTTCAGCAAAGTGAAAACAGCTGGAAATGAAGTGAGAGAGACTGGGACCTGAAGGGAGTCACACGGACACCCCAACAGATATCAGAGTTTCACTTCCGTCATAGATAATAAACTGACATCAGCAGATCAGATGTCCTGAGATTACAATCCCGATTACTGCAAAAATAAAATACACCTCAGATTTATTGAGCTTGCATGTTCCCTCCCTGCTCAGGTCAGTTTGTGGCAAAGGCCGATCTTTTGTTACAAGAGCCACCTCACTGTGGAACTCAAACAGAAACTAAACTCACACAACCACATAACTTCTAACTAAGCTTTCAGGAATGTTTGACTTACATTCGTTAGTTTGTACAATTTATAATATTTATTTACTTTCACTGCTTTATCTCATGTGGTTTTATATCTTGGTGGGCAATAAGTAACGTTTTTTTAAGAATAGTGCTATAAATATATATAGAGAGAGTTTATGGTGGTAATTGTAAGAAAACTATTAGAATTAGTTATTCAGGGCATTCTGACTCGCGGGTACTTATCTGAGCACGTGTGATGATGATCAATACTGGATCATTACTTTCTCCTGGTGAATTCAGGAGTTTGGTTATTTACGGAGAAACTGTTGATTTATTTACATGTATGTTATATTTGTCTCCGCCGGATGGTGAAGTGAACCGCGCCAGTTTCAGATCAACACAACACGTCTTCTGGTGTTTTGGTCGAGGACAAAGCGAAAAGCCTGATTTTACCGCGTCGCACTCATCAACTGGTTCTTACCTTCTGCTTCGGCGGCCATAACCTCCGCTCCTCCGGGGCGCTCCTCCTCGCCGTCCTCCTCCTCCACCTCCACCTCCTCCGCCGCCACCGCCGCCGCCGCCTCCACCGCCTCCGTTGTGGGAGTCCGGGGGTCTGCCGTACCGGGCCATCTGAACCCGGAGCTCCCGTCCGTCCAGGAGCGCGCCGTCCATGGCGTCCATCGCGTCCTCGGCGTCGCGTTTGTCGTGAAAACGCACGAAGGCGAAGCCGCGGCTCTCCTTCGTGTATCGATCCCGGGGGATGTACACGTCTCCGACCCGGCCGTACTTCTCGAACACCCGTCGGAGGGTTTCTGGGGAGGTCCGGTACGTCAGGTTGTCCACTTTGAGCGAAGTCATGCCGTCGACGTCCGGCGGAGGCCTTCCGTAACTCATGGCGAGGAGCCCGCGAGGCCTGGTCGCCTTCGAACGAGCAGCTGGAGTCTTCGCGGGGGTTGAAAAAGTCCACTCACACGGTTTAAAGTCGAACTCTGCACTTGTGACGGATTTAAATCTTCACGAACCTGAATATTCTTCAGTTTCTGGATCGGATCAGATGCTGCAGCTCCGGAGCAGGCGGAACTTCTGCTGCTTCTTCTTCTAGTGCTTCTTCCTCCTCCTCCTCCTCGCAGGTTTAATGGCGGTTGGTTATCAGCGCATTACCGCCCCCACCTGGAGAGGAGGGGGAGTCACAATGGACTTTTACCTAAATTCGGTTCTTGACCTTTTTAGAAACCTGAATGTTTCCTTTATCCTGCACCACCTATAATAATATAATAATACATGTATTCATACAGCAGCTCTCATATATAAAGTACAGCCCAAAGTGCTTTACAATAAAATCAAAGAGATAGATAGAGAGAGAGACCCTTATTGATCCAGAGGGAAATTTAGATCAATAACAACACGTTAGCATTAAAAAATAACTTTGGATAAAACCATAAAACTGGCAAAAGGTATAAAAGAAGAACCAATGGTTGTAAAAAAATATATAATTAATTAAAAGCAAAATGATAGAAATAGGTGTTGAGTTGTTTCTCAAAACTATCAATAGTTATCAACATGTTTTTTCATACTATAAATAATATTATCATTAATATATACATTTCGACGTGTTTTCTACATGTGAATATGTTTTCACACTAGTGTAGATTAATATATGAATTTAAAATTCTACATGTATAATATGTTGTTTTATTTTTGATCGGAAGTTGCGCAAGTTATCTTGTTGTGCTAATTAGCTAGCATGCTAGCTGGAGCAACTCCTGAATGTTTTGAGAACAACGAACATCATTTAAAATAACGTGTTTGGTTTTACACGAGGCGTCTGAACAGCCGTCCTGGAATAACAACTTTATTCATCATGATCCTCTGATGCTGAACTTCTGCTGCGCTAAACCTTTGTGTGTCTGCGGGTTCATGCTAACGGCTAACGGGAAAGCTAGCTGGTCAGCTGACTCCCTCACGTGACCGCCTCCGGCTCAGCTGCTGTTTCCTGGTGCTGCGGAGAGAAATACTTCAGGAACCCGGTTTTCCACGGCCGACACCGTCATGTCTCCGGTAGTTTACAGGTCCCTCGGGCCAGAGGAGGATTCCTGAGCCACAGCTAACGATGCCCAGAGCCCAGTGAGTCCAGAGAGACGCAGCCTCGCTTCGCTCCGCCGCCGGTGAGTTGAGATTCACTTTAGTTTTATAATGTTGGACACTTTGAGAAGACAGATGTGTCTCATGTGACTCGTCAGGGTCTGGACCAGTTCCTCTTCCTCCCCAGAACCGAACCCCCTCTAGAAACCCTGTCAATGAACCGTTGATCTGATGATAGTCAGTCCTCACTTCTGATAGAACACACATGGAAGTGTTTCAATGATCCAATGCAACAAGTTTGTAACTCGGTATAAAACACACGAGCCCAGCGACTCTCGTTTAAGACCGTGTCACTGAAACTTGGATCTTTCTCACGGATCATCCGCCAAAACACATCGAGACCGGAGGCGACGAGGTGTGAGAACAGTTCACATAGTTGTTCATTTCTGGATGAAATGTTTGTGTCTGTGTGGTCAGTTGTGGGCCGATGCTTTTATCAGGTGCTGCCGATCATTAGTGGTTCAAAGCTTTAATGAGTCATCACTATCCTTTAGTCTGTCTGTGTTTGTCTTAAAACAACTGATTTCTGAACCTAGTTTGGTACGAAAATATAGTGTCATGTTATTCTTCTATTTTAAGGCTAAGCATTGATACAGCGAGTGCATCAAAGCTTCTTGGATATTTCACACTTCTCGTATTTGTGTTTCTTCTTTTCCTTCCCTCCTCAGATGTGCTGTTCTCTCCAGTAGAGTTTTTTTTCGTCTTCACTTCCTCAAACAGCTTCCAAAATGAATCCAGAGGGGAAGAAGCTCCTGAACATCATCATCCTGGGCTTCGGCTTCATGTTTATGTTCACTGCTTTTCAAACATGTGGAAACATAGAGGTGGGTTGGATCTATTTACAGATGCACAGTCCCCATCGATAAAACACAATGAAACACTTTCTTTCATGCGTCTTTGTCTTTACAGCAAACGGTTCTAAAGAGCTTCAACAGCACCGAGTTCCACGGGAGCGGATACACAAGGTGAGGAACCCTCACTCACACATCACTGATTGTCTTACAGTGTTTGTCACTGATGCAGCAGCACACAGTGGTTGTGCAGATGTTTCGCTGAGACCTGGTGGCACCTTCAATAATCAAATCTTACTCCCTGAAGGATAATCAAACTGTAGATGAACGACGCAGGGAACAAAGTTTACGCTGACTTCAGTCTGCAGCAGCTGGTCAGGACTTCAGGAAACATCCTGCGAGTCTTTTATCTGCTGTGAACTCCTCAGGTTATCAGAGCTCTCACCCAGACATTGGTTTTTAAAGGTCGAGGGTCAGAATCAGTTTTTCCTTCACTGTCTCACTGCAGAGTCGTGTCCTCGACAACAATGTTACTGACACATAAAGTAAGAGTTTGGAGGTCTGGTGTGACAGACTTTAGATTTAACTAAAGAAGTGAAGTCGCAGATGTGTTGAAATCGTTCGGAGGTCTGTGCTACAGGTTTGTTTTTATCGAGATAACTTCATTTCCATGATGCTCTAGGCGCCAGCGTTACCTCGGCCAAGGAGGTTACTGTGTTTTGATCAGCGTATGTTGTTAGTTAGCTTCTACTGAACTGATTGCCATGAAACTTGGTGGAAGGAAGTGACGTGTGTCAGAGAAGAACTCATTACCTTTTCGATCTGGATCAGGGGGCGGATGTTGGGCCTTGACGGCGATAAGAGCTCCACTGAGTTTTAGTTCTAGTTCTTCTGTTTCCCTTTCCTCAAACTGTCTGTCATGGGACGAATGAAGTATTTTGAGTTGAGCAGTCTCCATCATAAAGTTCTCCCCAGACGGGGCCATGTGATTCTTTAATTGTTGCTGTAGGGATATTTGTTTGCAGCAATAATCACAGGGTATTTCTACAGACTTGTATAACACAAACAGACAATAACCGTCACTCGCTTAATAAAGCCTCTTTTCCACTGGTCAAATAATCCACTCACACCAGCTCACATCTGATTTAATCATAATTCACTCCCGGGTCAAGTGACTCTGCAGCAGACACAGGTTTTTATCGGCTCCGATCGGCCGTGATGGAAACATGAGGCCCGGGTGAACTTGCTAATTTAACAATGAGGTGAGGTGAGAGGGCGTTTGTGATGTTGAACATGACAGACAGGGGGAAGACAGACAGACACACTCCTACTGTCAAGAGGAAAGAAGTGAATCCCCTTTTTGAGCGAGTTTACCTGTGTTTAAAAGTTTACCTGCTAATTCTGGTGTAAGAGGTAAAACTGTCGTCTGTCGCGCAGCATGGCCATCATCTATGGAGTTTTCTCTGCGTCCAACCTCATCGCTCCGTCAGTGGTGACCATCGTTGGACCACAGCTCTCCATGTTCTTCAGTGGGCTTCTGTACAGGTAAACACTCACTGACTCGCATGTTTCCTGTCCGCACCTGTTTCTGCTGAGTCAGGCTCCTGACTCGTCTTCACGTTGTTTCCACAGCGGCTACATCGCTATGTTCATTTACCCGTACACGTGGAGCTTCTACACAGCGTCTGTGTTGGTTGGAGTAGGAGCAGCAGGTAACAACACATGATCCAACATTTGATTTGGGAAACAAACAATTCTCCTCTGCATGTATGTGGATCAGTGTTTTTGTTCTCTAGTGCTCTGGACGGCGCAGGGAAACGTGCTCACCATCAACTCCACTGACAACACCATCGGAAGAAACAGCGGCATATTCTGGGCTCTGCTGCAGTTCAGGTAAACTCAGGAGTTATTATCGAGTTAAGAACTTGAAGAAAACCGGTCAATCACTGAGGGTCAGGAACCACACTCACAGAACTAACATGGACACGCAGAGTTTTTATTTGATGGGTCATAAAATCATAAAAACAACCTGCTCTTTAGTTTAAATTCAATAATGAGTAAGAAGAGCAACAATTCAAATATAGTAGAAAAGTAACAACATTTATTAAAAACCCACGTGTAGAAACACTCATAATGTAGAGAGGCCCTGGGGCCCCTCTGGGGCCCGTTCAGTAATCTGTTCACACACTAATTCAATATCATTCATGTCTCTGCAGCTTGCTCTTTGGAAACCTCTACATATACTGTGCCTGGCATGGACACGTTCACATCACAGGTACCTGCCTCATATGAACACTTTACATTTACTGCTCGTCACTGGTTCCCATGGTTACTTCCCATGAGAAGTTAAGTGTGACTCTTGTTTTCTGTCTCAGACAAAGACCGGCAGACGGTTTTCATCTCTCTGACCGTGATCAGCCTGGTGGGCTGCTTCCTCTTCTTTCTGATCCGGAGGCCCGACCCCGAGTCGTCTCCCTCCGAGGTGCAGGCCGAGTCCACAGAGAGCTCCACTGATACGTATGTTTCATATGTTTGTTTGACAGGAACAATGCATTTCAGTTACATTTCTGTAAATACGAGTAAGTCAAACGTCTTGTAACATTATTGAACAAGCCTGAGAAAGAGCAGCACTCAGACGTTACCCTCGTGTTCTGCACTGGAGGAAGATCTCAGCTGATTCTCTGGTTTGTTAGAAGAAGAGAGGCGGAGCCAAGATGCTTGTTGTCACAGACTAAGTAAAGATGGATGACCTCGTGCCACTATCCAGAAAAATGAAGCCAGTATATTAGATAGGCCGGCTGCACTGGTGAACTCAAAGATGCTGTTATATGATAGAGGAGGTGCAGACCTGGAACCTCGGGTCAGGACTGAAACGTTAGATGACCCAGAACCATCTCGAGCCTCTCGACATCTTTAAAATAAGATGTCCACAAACACAACGTAGCCTGTAAACGTCCTGGAAAATAAATCATTTAAAGCCAGATGGAGCCTCCAGTCACCCCCCAGCACCTGAAACGATTTATTATTTTATCGGACCAGTAAAGGACGGGACAGTTGACCTTTAACTGTAAATGTTGTCCTTTCCTACATTTCTCTTTGACTCTGCTGTGATACAGTCGTCGCAGCAACCGAGTCCAGTGAAGGGATGAGTGGAAAGGTGAAAATGTCTGAGAGAAAATACGAGCCTGTGAATGCTGGAGTTGTTCAAGAGAAGATCTTCCAGTTAAATCAGTGTCGGGTTCACTGGCGTCTCATTTTGTGTTTGTGTTGTTCTTGCAGCTCACCTCACTCAGGCCTCTGCTCACAAGCTCTGGATGCTTTCGGTAAGTTTATTACATGAACCTGCACTTCGTGAGGTTTTATCCTTTAATGTGACACAACCGTCTCTGATGTCAACATCCACTTTGTTGTTCGCAGTTCAAGCGTGTAAGATATTTGTCACCAAAGAGATGCTGCTGCTGAGCTTCACCATCGGATACACAGGTGAGTGGGATGAGACGTTTTGTGGAGGCGGACGTCGAACTGAACCGATGATGAAACCGCTGCTCTGTCTCCATCAGGCTTGGAGCTCACTTTTTACAGCGGGGTGTACGGGACGTGTATCGGCGCCATGACAGGGTTTGGCAAAGATGCAAAGAGTCTGATTGGCATCTCTGGGATTTTCATCGGCATAGGGGAGATCTTAGGTGAGTTGTCGCATGTCACATGAAAACGCTGGAGAGAGAACGAGGAAACGACCTGAGCAAGTTGTGTTCGCTTTCCTTCCTCTGTCTGGCCAGGAGGGGGCGTGTTTGGTATGCTGAACAAGAGTAACCGGTTTGGGAGGAACCCTGTGGTGCTGCTGGGACTCATCACTCACTTTGTGGCTTTTTACCTGATTTTCCTGAACATTGCCAGCGACGCTCCGCTGGCCCCGGAGGAGGGAACCGATCTGCAGGCTTACATCACCCCGAGGTAGGAGGAGCCACGTTCAGAGACACAGTTCAGACCTGAGGGCCTGGACGGATTATTAGAGGATGAGCCCCCGGGCACAGATATGGAAATTGTTCATAGTTTGGTCCATGTCCCATCTGCAGTGGGTATTTATGACCTATACTGCAGCCAGCCACAAGGGGCGATCCAGATGATTTGGCTTTTCTTATGGGAGCTGTCATGTCGTCCATCTTTATTCAGTATAATTGGTTTCATAAACTGTTCTTTAAGGAAGCTTTAACGTCTGTGTGTTGTGTTCAGCGTTGCCGTGGCGATGCTCTGCAGCTTCCTGCTCGGTTTGGGCGACAGCTGCTTCAACACGCAGCTGCTCAGCATCGTTGGCGTCATGTTCCGTGACAACAGTGCTCCGGCCTTCGCTGTCTTCAAGTTCATCCAGGTGACTTTAAATCTGTATGCTGATATGTTCATATTTAGATTGCATTACATGTTTCCTCTTGCGTTGTAACCGAGTTTCATTCTTCATTGTTAATTCCCCTGCAGTCCATCATGGCCGCTCTAGCCTTCTTCTACAGTAACTACCTGCTGCTGCACTGGCAGCTGCTCCTCCTGGTCCTGTCGGGTTTTGTGGGCTCGATGTCGTTCTTCGTGGCCGAGTGGATGGCCGAGTCCCGCAGACGGGAATCAGACTACGACAGCATCTGATCTGCTTCCGGTGAGGGTGAGGAGAGCACAGCTGGAAATGTTTGGCTCTCTGCAGCCGGGCAGGAGGAAGGTATCCTCACACAGACACTGTTTGGTTTTCACAGAGCCTGTCGATCTGTGCTGCTGGAAAACCAAACATTCCTCTTGAACCCAACATTTATCTGAACTGAATCAAAAGACTCCAGATGTATCTCATCAAGTTTCAGTCCCTGTTTTTCTTTTTGTGGACACAGTCTAATAATTAATCTGGTGAAATATGAAAACACACGATTGTCATGATGGGGAGAGGTTTGTTTATCAAGCCCTTTTAACTGAGGCCTGTTCAGGAATGATTGGTAGTTTGACTGTTGGTGCCTGGACTGACTGGTCCTGAGGAGTAACACTGACTTTATGAAGAACCAGCTGCAGGTTTGGATGGTTTTCACCTGCAGCTGCTCTGAACTGACGAGTGGTGTTTTTCTATCATTTTCTTTTTCTCAAAAAATCCCATGAAAAGAGCGAAGCCGACAGTGAAGGTGTCGAACACGTCTCACAGCCGGATTCCTCTCGACTCCACACGCTGCTAAAAACACATCAGAGAGCTTCACTGTTAAACTGCTGACATCATCACTACGAACACACACACACTGTGGTTTATTCTGACACATGGCCACGAAAAATACTAAAATTAAACTAAATACCTGTGAGGTGTTTTTAAAAATGTAAGCGTGATTGGAGAGCCGAGGTTAGTGCCCTTCTCTCGCCAAAGAAAGTGAACATCCTGGATTTGACCTTGTTTATCCACATCTGCTCCAAATTCTTCCTTGGTTATTGTCTCACCCCTCCACAAAAAGTCATTAAAAAAAACACTTCTACTTTACCTTTTTAGTTTGGTCCATGTCCCATCTGCTAACATGGAGGAGGCAGGTTCACGACCTGCCAGGGGGCGATTGAGATACTTTGGAGCTGTCATGTCGTCCATGTGGATTTGGAGTCTGGTTTGACTGAGCTGGTTCTTTTTAGTCACACATTGGTGTTTTTTTCTCTTTCATGGGATTTAATAAAAGTTAAAAATAGAATAATTCCTGATCCTCACAAAAACATGTTTGCTCGAATCCAGCTTTGAAAGTCTCTCCTCCGTACGTCTGACACAATATTCTTCTTCCCTCTGAAGCTCAAGAGACACAAAGACTAAGATTCAGTCCACGTGAGGCAGCCGTGTTGTGTTTCTACCGTTCGTCCTTCTTTTCCAGCTCCTGTCACAAATATCACAGTTTCAATATAACTTTAGCGACGTGACACCTGACGTGACTTTGGGCTTAAACACATTTCAGCATGACGAGCAGTTTCAAGAGGAACACGTTCATGATAACAACACGATACATCTTCCTGAAGGGATTTACCAAACAAAACCTTAACTTTTATCTGTATGTTTTATTTCACATTGTCACAGAGCTGCTGACGCGGCTGCAGATTCAGTCTTTTCTTTTTAATCTCCAGCGTTGTACGAACATTCCCCTCCATCCTCTCTCCTTTCACTCTGATGTGATGCTGAACACGGGCGAGTCCACACGTCGTCTTGTCTAATGTTGTGGTGCAAAAAACAACTGATGCTGTAGTTTTTTTGTTCTTTCTTTAAAGTGTCATTCTCTGAATGACAGCACATATTGTGGGTAATAGTCAAATAAAACACGAGGCTTTGGGTTTGCACACGTTTTATTTTATGTCCCAAATCAAATCTCAAGGATATTAAGGGAACTGCATGTGAACTTTGAAGATGATTTTATACTTGAATGTAATAATGACACCCCAACCTTCGCTTGCTTGTTTTTATTATCAATAAAATGTTATTTTGAACATAACTGGTGTGTTCACTGGAATAATCTGTGAAATATTTGGTTACAATAATCTGAGCTGAGCTGCAGTTAAAGGGGAAGAGCCAGAGGATTTATTGGAAACTTTAATTCAAACCTTGTATTTATTTGCTCTCCTGTGACCGATGTTAACACTGCTCTGTTTGACAGTTTGATGGAAAATGATTCACACATGAAGTTTCTACCTTCTGATGATTATTCTTTAAAAATAATCTTTACTCATCTTTCAGCCAATAGACAAAACCTACATTAACTGAAACAATAAATAATACTGTAAAATATAAAATCAATTTGAAATTCAAGTGTAGTTCTTATACTTGTACCGATACTACAGTAGATTATATATTTTAAAACTCCACTACATATATTTGATCAAAGTCTATAAATACTAAATATAATCAACTAACTAAAGTCAAGTTATGCTGCATGAGCGTAGATTAGACTACCCACCTTTTCAGGTTGTTGAATTAGAGTAAGTTATTATTACTTAATAATGTTGTGTTCATAGGAAGTTCGACATTTTTCTTGTTTCCTGAAGGAAGCCTGAGTGGCCTCTTGTTGCCTAGCAACCGGTAACGCTGCCAGCGTGGGAATCCGGGCATCAACAGGAAATGGTTAAATACTACATCTGGTCCATCCTTGAAAATAAAATACCTTACTTATTGTGAATTTATTTATTTATTTCTTTAATTGACTTTTTTCAATACAACAGAGTAAAATAAGAGAATAAAGAGAAATGAATAAGATAATATCAATTCCTAGAAGAAAGAAATGTGATAAAATTAATACAACATCCACATTTTGTTTTCGTAAAAGAAAAACTTCACTGAAGAAAAGTAATAATTAAAACGTCAGTTTGTTGTTTTCTCTTTTGTACAAACTTTAGCTTGTATTTTATCTGAGTCTGAATAATTAAAGTCTTCATGAATTTACAGCGGTATAAATAGTGAATGACCAAACTTAAACAAATGTGACGCTCAAACTTTGATCGGAAAAAGAAAAAACAATCACATTATCTTTGCAACACAATTTAGTTTTCAAATTCAGACAGACATGTTTAAAAAACGTTTTCACTGTTGCAGCAGTTTCCAGTGATGACACAGAATTCTTAATAAACAAATTTCAAATTTAATTTGGACTTTTACATTCACAGATTTAATGATATTTGTATATTCTGTTAGATTTTCCTCAAACCTGAAGAAATTGTCTCTAAAGCTAAATTCTGTTCAAACTTCTGTATTTTACTTTGAAGGGGAGGTGTGTGTGTTTCCTGGGTGAGTCTGTAGTTTGATTCCTCTGACTTGTCTCGGAACATTTTTTCATCTAGTGAACGAACCTGAGATTAGTTTGATACCGGAAACTGTGACTGACCCTCAAACACCACGGTGACTGGATTTACCTTTGTTTACCTTTTATTTACCTTTTGTATATATGTATTTACCTTTGCTTACATTTATTTACCTTTCATTTATATTGACTTACCTTTATTTACCTTTTATTTAACTTTGTTTACATTCATTTACCTTTTATATACATTTATTTACCTATTATTTACCTTTTCTTTAACTTTATTTACGTTACAGTGAAATTGTACATGTAGTTTAAGCTAGCAGAGGTTAGCTAACGATTATAACTTAGCTAACTTTAGTAACTCAACTTATGTTAATAACTATGCTCACTTTAATAACTTAGTTAACTTTAATAACTTAGCTAACTTCAGTAACTTAGCTAACATTAATAACTGAGCTAAGTTCAGTAACTTAACCTAAATAACTTGGCTAACGTTTATAACTTAGTTAACTTTAGTAACTTAGTTAACTTTAGTAACTTTGTTAACGTCAATAACTTAACTTAAACAACTTAAATAAAAGAGTAAACTTTGAGTAAATCCAAGATGTCTGAGGACGTGTTCACCCTGGACGAGTTGTTGGATTTATCCATCGGGACACCTCAGGGAACCGTGAACTTCACCGCCCTCCACGCGCTGCTCCACGCGCTGCTCCGGCAGCTGGGGATCCGGGAGCTGAAGACCCGCTGGAGGGACTCTCCCTCCGGCCGCACTGCGGGGGGTGTCCCCGGTCCCGCAGAGGTGGGACCGCTCCAGGTGGAGGGGGACGTGGAGCAGCTCCAGGAGCGGGCCGCCTCAGACCCGGGCTCCTCACCCGGCACCGAGCTCCAGGAGCGGGCCGCCTCAGCCTCAGACCCGGGCTCCTCACCCGGCGCCGCGGCGGCGGAGGACGAGAAGCTCCGGTCCCGCATCCAGAGCTGCGAGGACGGTGTGTCCGAGGTGAGGAACCCAACACTTCACCCAGTTCAAGTTATAACTGTAAACATATAAAACTACTTAATTTAGTCATTTAATGAACCTTAAACTGCACCAGATCCTCTCAATGTGTTTAAACCACTTCACTAAAGTTATTTAAAAGTGTTTGTACTGTTGTTTTTCTGTTTGTTCATGTTTTAAATCCTACAATATATTATTTATATATTATTTAGTATTTTAATTCTTAATGTTAAATCCCACCGAAAACAATGTCCAACATTCTGCTTAGTATTGAAAAGTGCTTTATGATAATAATCATAATAATAATAAATGTGTCTATTTTTGAAATCAAATTGTTTACTTAATTAAAATGACAAATTTCCTCCGTGTAAATACTGACATTAAAAATGATAATAATAAAAAATACACAAATATTACTTACACTTGTAATTGAGTAGTTTTAAGTCTCTGAATTCTAACTCTGCCTCTGATCATACATTATCTAGTTATATGATGATACTTCACAGACGAATCAGTTTCTATGTTTGCAGATATAAAACTTTTATTTGACAGAATAGAACATGCAAAGAAAAGTATTATTCTATTTGAATTTTATGTAAACTCAAGTTCTATATATTTGTTATTTTATTTATACTTAAATATGATATGTCAGTCGGGCTCTATAGTCCAAAGAAATATGAAATAATCGTAGTCTTTTTTAAACAAAAGGAGAAAGTTAGTTGTGGTGGAGGAACAGGAACAGCTCCTCTTTACATCGTGGCCCGACCGGATCCCGTACAGATAGTTATCGATCACACTCAGGAGACAGTGGAGAAGTGATGGATTGTGTTTCTCTCAGTTTGTCGACACGTTTAGGTGAAGTTGTGCCGTAGCCACACCCAGGAAGTGATTTCACACCAGGTGCTTCTGTTTTGTCGTCTGTTGTTAAACACGTGTGTGACATCACTGCGCGGCGCCACCAGAGCTGCGACGCGTTTCAAAGGTTCAGTTCAGATAAAGAGGTTCAGCAGCAGATTTGATTTGAATCCACTTTCCTGCTCTTCCTGGATGTTTGTGAGTTTCTCTTTGACTCTGAGGCAGATGATCACTCTTCTTCTTCTCTTCCCTCTCTGGCGGCTGCGGTGAACCTTTCAGCGTCGTGTTGAGCTGTTGATGACAGAACAGAACAATAGGAGATGGGCGCCACCCTGACATCTCAAATGACCCCTGCGTGTCTCCGTTCAGGTTTCTGTTGAGCTGCTGGTATTAAGAGCTGAAGATGTGAACGTCAGCACCATGCAGACCATCAGCTGTTCTCTGAGGAACGTCAGTTTGATCACAGGAGAACATTTGAAAGCTGGAGGTGTTTTTGTGATGCTGTCCAGACTTCCTGTCTCTCTGCTGATGTCGTCCCTCCTCTGTGAGATGGGGGGTAATTAGTCCCCTGCAGAGATGACTCTGGTTGTCAGGGGATGAATAGCTCTCAGGTGAAAAGCAGGACATCGTGCAGGTGATGCCGCGTCTTTCAGAACTCCACCTGAATCATTCATGTCCTCGTGGTCAACTGGTGTATCCGCTGACTTAACCATGACGAGGTGACCCGGCGTAACCTCGTCCATCTCTGTTCACCACTGTTTTTTATTCAGTGCTCATTTTACAGATGCAACAAAGTCAGTGACAAACAGGGCGACACGCAGAACTTCTATAAAACAACAAACCAGAGAGAAAGAGTCGTAATGATTCTAATAATGGTATCGACATCACGCAGTTACTGGGAGATGTGTATGGGAGAGATTCCCTTAAATTACAATGCTCCACATCACACACACTCATACATGTCAGTCCTCTAAATATGTCTGATAACATCAATAAATGATTCTCTGAGAAATCAGTGAAAGTGTGAAGAACGTTCTGTCTCAAAGTGTTTTAGAGAATCTGCTTCTTAAACTCCGTCCAGTAGTTTTGTGTCGTCTCGCTCACAGACACACAAACGTAACAAACGAACCGGGGTGACAACATCACTTAAAGCACTAATAATATAAACACTGTCTCTTTTCTACAGTTACCACTAAACCACACGTCATGTGTATCTGTTCGTACACTAGGGGGCACTCTCAAACAAAGTTTTTATTACCTCAGACAAGGAGGTTATGTTTTCACCCCCGTCCGTCTCTGTGTTTGTTCACACTGAAACTAAAGAGATTTCCAGTAAATTGGTGGAAGGATGTGGTTTGTGTCAGAGAAGGACTCATTAAATTTCAGTGCATGTTTTTGAACATTTTCCCTTTTTTCCCAGAGAATAATTCATGGATATTGATAAAATAATCAAACATACTTAGAGGACTGATATTTCTGAGTGTGTGAGTTGGTGCAGCTCATTTTGAATTGAACTGTTGGGCCTTGATGGAGGAACGAGCTCGACTGAGTTCTGGTTGAAAGTGTGTGGAAGTTCCTGATGTGACACAGTGAGAACGTCTGAGTGACGTTTCCTGTTCAAAGTGCAACAATAATCAGATTCTGTTAATGGCTGACTTTCTTATTGAGGCAGCAGCTTAAAGAGTAACGAAGGCCACTTCTGTCCAGGAGGTCGTTTCTCCTCATTCTCATGAGAATATCTTTAAAAAAACACACACATATATATATCTCTTTAGGAATTATGAATTATTCTCTCTTCTACGTGTACGGCTCCTCTTCTTCATCCTGAGATGTTTGTGTTCTTCCAGTTTCACGTCCGTCACGTGTTAGAAACCTCATCAACACGTCCACTCGCTCACTGAGAAGCTTCCACACATTGTCCTGCTGTGTCCTCACATGGACTCACTCTGACATGTTACACACATTTTACCAGGAGGCTGCAGGAGAAGATCCAGAAAATGTCCAGAGACACTGACTCAGACATTTGTTCTCACATCCACAACACATTAGGAACATGTCTGAAAACACTTAATTTGATATCAAATGCCACAGACCCAACCATCAGTGTTTGAATGGATCCGGTCACGTCTGACTCGTGTGTCGCTGAGTGTGACGACACTTATTAACTCTCTGTTAGTCATTCTCACCGTGAAGCCGTGTGGGGTCGCTATGCATCATTTCATGTCCCGGCACATTTGACACAAGTTAAACACGACCTCACATAAGCTCAGGAATGTCCTTTGTCACACACACACACACACACACACACACACACACACACACACACACACACACACACACACACACACACACACACACACACACACACACACACAATTAGAAAGAACAAATGAGATGTAGCTGTTTACTGGGCCAACAATCTCTGACAGGAAGTTTAAATAACGTGGGTAAAGAGCAGATTATGTGAAAACAGTGCAACAGCTTGATTTGTCTCACCTCTAACTTTTCAGTTGTTTGTCTTCCTCTTTGTTGAATCTCTTTGTTTCGTTCCCAGATCACAGCTGGTGACGCAGCTGTGAGAACAGTCGACCTGTTTTAGATCAGACCGACGACATCTCCTCTATCTCTTATTATTTTTGAGTTTTTATTTTAATGTTAGAAGCTTGACACATATAATGTTTTATTTTTGTGTGTAACTTCATTTTACTACGTCTCCTCGCTGCTGACACCCAGTGGCCAGAGGTGTTATGTTTCTCTCCAGTCTGGGCTACTGTAAAAAAACATGTCTGCCTCCGTAGAGAGGACCTCCTCCTGATGTAAATATAAAGTATGTAAATATAATTCATACAGTTTAGGTGAAACACACATGTGAAAACATCACTAGGATTATTTTATATTCAGTTTCTGCCACTAGATCCTTTCACCTGAATCTTACACACTGAACCTTTACAGATGAACTGATAACATTTAGTGGTAAAAGGGTAAAGTCACTGTGACCTAATGTGATATATCACAAAATCATAGTGATACTTTATACTTGAGTTTTACTACCAACAAATACTCTTCATAGCTCTAATTAAAATCCTTATAAGTCATCAAACTCGTGTGTGTTTGTGTGTGCGTGTGCGTGTGCTCCTTATAGGCCATGAGGCTCATACAGGAGCTCCATGAGCAGAAGGACGTCCTGATGGACGAGGTGAACGAGCTCCACCAGCAGCAGAAGGTGAGACGACTGAGAAAATCTAGTTTCTACTGTCAACTGGTCAAAACTGTAAACTGTGATGAATAATTGTGTATAAAATATCAGACACTAATCTTCCACCTTTATATTTAAAAGTATTTCCCCCAGAAAAGAGATAAATAATTTATTTTTATCATTATTATTTATTGATTATTATTTAATTCTCTCTTAAAGACACGTTTTTACAGATGTTCGGATCTTACCGTCTATTTGAATCATTATATAATCTTACATTTTATCTTGTCTCTTTTTTATCTGTAGCCTCTTTTAGTTTTTTATTTGTGCTCTAATGCTGTGTGATCTTCAAAATGTTTTTTAATTGTTCTTAGCTTTTTAATGTTTATAACAATAAGATCATTTGTAATTTTCTGACATATTTAAGACTTAATAATAATTGACTCATCATGTCTGGATTTCCAAACGCAACATGTGGACATGCTCTTCCTTCTGTCCTGTGTCCAGATGTTTGCGGAGACGGCCGCTGCTGTGGAGACATGCTGCCACTGTGTGGACGACCTGGACGAGTCTCTGGTGAGTAGGTGCGAGGAAGAGAACAAGATGAAAACACCGTTCATCAGCTGCACTGCTCACACCGACACTATCTCCGGCCCATTTTTCCACAATTAATATGTTTATCTCTTGTCACCTCGCTGTGGCAGAAAATTCTGAGGGACTCGTTTCACAAGTGTCCAGAGCCTGAGGAGCTGAGAGGCTGCGTGACCTGGGACGTGATGCAGTCTGTTCTGCTCAGCGACACAGAAAACCTTCACAAGGTGAGATACAAACCCTGGAGAGGAGGGGGGGCAGCGGTCAAGTCAGGCTGCATCACGAGCGCTCTGCGTTTCTTAAGGTTCAGATCCCAGCACGGCTGCTTTCTGGGTTCAAACAGCCACAGGCAAGGTTCTTATTATTTACAGTGTGTGAGGTTTATATTAACTCTCCAGAGAAATGTGGAGACATCTGTGTCAGACAGAGCAGCCATTGGCTGATTCTCCACATCCAGAAACAACCAACCACAGCACAGTATGAATTGAGCCTCCCTTTAACATTTAAAATCATGTGCACACAGAAATGAATGGAGGCAGAATGAAAACAAAGATAGTTTTCTTTATTTGAGCTCTGTGACTTTAAACCAAGATTCTGAACCAGGGGACCCTGTCACCTCTCAGGGCCCCACAGACCACACCTCCTCGTAAGGGTCGTGTTATTTTATTGGATTAACTAATTAAGTTACACTTCCTATCAGAGACAGTGTGTAAAAATACAAATTAAATTATAAATCCTGAAAGTGAAACCAATAAAGTGGAAGTGTCTCACAAACCAACGGGTGTCGTCCCAACACCTGCTGCTTTGTTCTGATGCAGCCATTTTGAGTCTTGTTTAATGTTTTGTTTCCAGTGATGTTTATGTTTACTCTCATGATATGCGTCCATTTTTCCATTGAGGTTTTTTTTTTTTTTTACAGTAACTATGCTTGGTCCTTTGGTCCACCCCCTTCAGACCATCACCACCAATTGAATGTTAAGAATCTTGAATTTAAGAATCTTGGAGGATGAATTGCGTGGTCATATAAAAGGATCACAGGCGTGGTCATATAAAAGGATCACAGACGTGGTCATATAAAAGGATCACAGGCGTGGTCATATAAAAGGATCACAGGCGTGGTCATATAAAAGTGACCACACCTGTGATAAAAGGATCACAGGCGTGGTCATATAAAAGGATCACAGGCGTGGTCAAATAAAAGGATCACAGGTGTGGTCATATAAAAGGATCACAGGCGTGGCCATATAAAAGGATCACAGGCGTGGTCATATAAAAGGATCACAGGCGTGGTCATATAAAAGGATCACAGGCGTGGTCATATAAAAGGATCACAGGCGTGGTCATATAAAAGGATCACAGGCGTGGTCATATAAAAGGATCACAGGCTTGGTCATATAAAAGGATCACAGGCGTGGTCATATAAAATGATCACAGGCGTGGTCATATAAAAGTGACCACACCTGTGATAAAAGGATCACAGGCGTGGTCATATAAAAGGATCACAGGCGTGGTCATATAAAAGGATCACAGGCTTGGTCATATAAAAGGATCACAGGCGTGGTCATATAAAGTGACCACACCTGTGATAAAAGGATCACAGGCATGGTCATATAAAAGGATCACAGGCGTGGTCATATAAAAGGATCACAGGCGTGGTCATATGAAAGGATCACAGGCGTGGTCATATGAAAGGATCACAGGCGTGGCCATATAAAAGGATCACAGGCGTGGCCATATAAAAGGATCACAGGCGTGGCCATATAAAAGGATCACAGGCGTGGTCATATAAAAGGATCACAGGCGTGGTCATATAAAAGGATCACAGGCGTGGTCATATAAAAGGATCACAGGCGTGGCCATATAAAAGGATCACAGGCGTGGTCATATAAAAGGATCACAGGCGTGGCCATATAAAAGGATCACAGGCGTGGTCATATAAAAGTGACCACAGGCGTGGCCATATAAAAGGATCACAGGCGTGGTCATATAAAAGGATCACAGGCGTGGTCATATAAAAGGATCACAGGCGTGGTCATATAAAAGGATCACAGGCATGGTCATATAAAAGTGACCACACCTATGATAAAAGGATCACAGGCGTGGTCATATAAAAGGATCACAGGCGTGATCATAAAAAAGGATCACAGGCGTGGTCAAATAAAGGATCACAGGCGTGGTCATATAAAAGGATCACAGGCGTGGTCATATAAAGGATCACAGGCGTGGCCATATAAAAGGATCACAGGCGTGGCCATATAAAAGGATCACAGGCGTGGTCATATAAAAGGATCACAGGCGTGGTCATATAAAAGGATCACAGGCGTGGTCATATAAAAGTGACCACGCCTGTGATAAAAGGATCACAGGCGTGGTCATATAAAAGGATCACAGGCGTGGTCATATAAAAGGATCACAGGCGTGGTCATATAAAAGGATCACAGGCGTGGTCATATAAAAGGATCACAGGCGTGGTCATATAAAAGGATCACAGGCGTGGTCATATAAAAGGATCACAGGCGTGGCCATATAAAAGGATCACAGGCGTGGTCATATAAAAGGATCACAGGCGTGGTCATATAAAAGGATCACAGGCGTGATACATAAAAGGATCACAGGCGTGGTCATATAAAAGGATCACAGGCGTGGCCATATAAAAGGATCACAGGCGTGGACATATAAAAGGATCACAGGCGTGGTCATATAAAAGGATCACAGGCGTGGCCATATAAAAGGATCACAGGCGTGGTCATATAAAAGGATCACAGGCATGGTCATATAAAAGTGACCACGCCTGTGATAAAAGGATCACAGGCGTGGTCATATAAAAGGATCACAGGCATGGTCATATAAAAGTGACCACACCTGTGATAAAAGGATCACAGGCGTGGTCATATAAAAGGATCACAGGCGTGGTCATATAAAAGGATCACAGGCGTGGTCATATAAAAGGATCACAGGTGTGGTCATATAAAAGGATCACAGGCGTCCATATAAAAGGATCACAGGCGTGGTCATATAAAGAGATCACAGGCGTGGCCATATAAAAGGATCACAGGCGTGGTCATATAAAGGTGACCACGCCTGTGATCCATTTATCACAGGCGTGCATAAAAGGATCACAGGCGTGGTCATATAAAAGGATCACAGGCGTGGTCATATAAAAGGATCACAGGCGTGGTCATATAAAAGGATCACAGGCGTGGTCATATAAAAGGATCACAGGCGTGGTCATATAAAAGTGACCACACCTATGATAAAAGGATCACAGGCGTGGTCATATAAAAGGATCACAGGCGTGATCATATAAAAGGATCACAGGCGTGGTCAAATAAAAGGATCACAGGCGTGGTCATATAAAAGGATCACAGGCGTGGCCATATAAAAGGATCACAGGCGTGGTCATATAAAAGGATCACAGGCGTGGCCATATAAAAGGATCACAGGCGTGGCCATATAAAAGGATCACAGGCGTGGTCATATAAAAGGATCACAGGCGTGGTCATATAAAAGTGACGACGCCTGTGATAAAAGGATCACAGGCGTGGCCATATAAAAGGATCACAGGCGTGGTCATATAAAAGGATCACAGGCGTGGCCATATAAAAGGATCACAGGCATGGTCATATAAAAGTGACCACGCCTGTGATAAAAGGATCACAGGCGTGGCCATATAAAAGGATCACAGGCGTGGCCATATAAAAGGATCACAGGCGTGGTCATATAAAAGGATCACAGGTAAAGTGAAGCACAACAGGGATTCTCTCATTTGAGAAATCGAAGAAGTAAAAGTATGAATAAATAACAGTTTTACAAGTCTGCAAATCCAACTATTTCCAAGATCGAGTTATATATATATTCACTTGAGTTTAAATCAATCAATCAATAATGAACAAGTAAAACTATTGCAATCAATTTGTACCAAACTATGTGGTTCTTATAGGAAACATTTGATAACTTATTGGGAAATAATGAACCTGTAATAACTTAAAAAATAAAGTAAAATAAATATATATATATATCAATATCAAGCAAAAAACTGAAAGATAAATGAAGATGAGATCCCACATGTCAAAGTCTCCAAATGAGTGAAATCAACATATTTAGGTCATTTGATATGATTTATTCAACATGTTTAAAATCTAATGTGGTGAGAATGAATAAAACTCAGGGATTTTAAAAGCAAAAGAATAAAGACTTAAACACATAAAAAGAGAGAGAGAACAATTTACAAACGGGTTAAAAGCTTTAAAACCAAACAGATAAAGTTCTTGTGTTGTTAACACTGAACACGTGTGGAGCTCAGAACTTTGAGTTTCTCATGACAGGAGGTGATGATCCATCCAGAAGCTTCTGTCCTGCGTCTTCACTTCAGTTACTGTGGAGGGGAAACACAAGGAAGAACCTTTAGAAGATGTGAGAACTCAAATGTCACGTTTCTTGATATCCAGAGCGTCTTCATGTGGGACAGGAAGTGATGCGTTCACTGTTCCTGCTTCGTCTGGATCCAGTGGAACAGGGACCGGGTCGTTTGAGCACGATGGCCGAGGACAGAAAGGGAGAATGAGAGCGATGGTTAATTTTTTAACTTGAAAACAACCTGACTAATGAAAAATCACCACTTTCCAAGAAGACACAGATTATAAAAAGCTCATGTGATGACTTTAAATGGTGAAGATACTTTCCCCCTATTGTTCAATTGTCACTATTAAACAGTGACAATAAGCTTTCACATTTCTAAAAATCACAGGTTGCAGTCCAAACAGGAAGTAATGCAATAAAAGACCAAATAGAAACATCAACTGTCTTTTAGCAACACAACACTGGACGGAGCTCAGCTACATATTCATAAATTTACAAATAGTCAGTGATGCAAACGTGTAGAGTCCAGATATTTCAAGGCCCTGAATAAATATGTAATTATGAGGAAGACAGATGATGATTTTGGTTCTTAAATCAATGTCAGGAGAGAAACTTTAGGTTGAAATCTGCAGTTATTTAGTGGTGATAAAGAAAGTCAAGAGTCATTTGGGCCAAATTCAGAGAAAGTCCCTCAGAATTATCTTTATATGAGAGCCCCGGGAAAACCTCGAAATGACAATGAAAAAAGTCGAAATGACAAAGACTTTGACCTTTGACCTTCAGATTCCAGAGATATCACATCAACAAGAGTGGAGCTGATGGAACCTGAAAAACCACATGACCCTCTGCTGAGGCTACTGCCAGCGAGGGAGAATAAAAAGTGAAATTAAACCCACGTTTTCTCTTTAGGAAGTTGAAAGTACAATAAGTGAGTCTGATGATCTAAACAGTTGTTAGAGTACTTGTTAGAGTACTGCCATAAATACTTTGAAGTACTTATACTGGGTACTTTCTGAGTAATCCTCTGTTAAGGTCCCTCCACAGACGTGTAATGTTCAGATTTGAGATTATTTGTTTGACTGAGAGTCACTAGCACCAAAATCTATGAACTCAATGTGAATCAGTGGTTAAGTCTCGTTATTTCTTCTTTTTTACAGGAGCGTGTTGTTGATGAGGCGGTCGAACCCGCACACACACCCCCCAACATCAACCTCACCTCCGACCGCAGCACCTCCTCCTCCCCTCGCTCCGTCAACGACACTGTCAGGAAGGCAGCTCCTCGTTCTCCTGGGATTTCTGGAGACATCTTCCAGGAAGAGTCGAGCACCCGGCCAATCACAGGGAGCTCGTCGGTCCTGTCGGCGCCGCCTCAGCAGAACACATCAACATCCTGGAAGTCCAGAAACCTGGAGCTGTACTCAGACACGGTGGAGGCTCTGAGGAACGCCGTCAGACTGAAGGAGAAGTTCAACCGGCTGGAAGCTCGTGTGGCGGCGCTGGAGGAGGGAAAGGTGGACCAGACACAGCTCACTCCGCTCAGGGACGCCATCACCAACAAAGGTAAAGAAAACCCGAGTCTGCTGTTTACATAAATGACAGCTCGGCCAATCGCAGCAGACAGAGAATATCTGCTTTTACATCTTAGAGTAAACTTTTAGATCTGATTATTGACTCTTAAAGTCGTTCTGGACCTCAGGACATTTCATACCGTTTGACTCCAGATGTGCAGGTCGTGACCTGAGGAGCTTTTCCTGCAGCTGCTTCACTATTTACATCAATGTTTGATCTTCAAACTGTTTTTAATTCTTTCCTCTTGTTTGTTTCCATCAATTCATCATTTCAACTGTTTCAGTTAAATTACGTTTGACATATTATATGTTTGTTTAAATGGTTTGTTGTTTTATTTAGGTTTTCAGGATGTGTCTAAAAACCTGATGGATCAACTGAACCAGCAAACAGCTTTGATAAGCAGCCTGAAGAGTGATCAGGAGAAGGTGAGTGAAAGAAAAGTGAGGCAGCCAAATAGTGTCTCTGGACATTTTCGGGATCTGCAGCCTCCTAGTAAAATGTCAGAGTGAGTCCATGTGAGAAAATGAGAAGAATGAGTGAGTGGACGTGTTGATGAGGTTTCTAACTAACGCCACCGGGAGAGAGAGCACGTCTGAAAACAGGTTTTATACCTCAGCTTTTAGAGGAACACTCGAGTGAAAGGGAAGACATCATGTGAGAGTGTCCCTGCAGAGACAGACGTACAGTGTGTGTGTGTGTGTCAGAGCGAGGAGCTGGTGACCGAAGTGAAGACCACGATGCTTCAGCTTCAGGCCGAGTGTGAGAACCTGCAGGAAACCACCAGGAGTCTGCAGGAGGACAGCCGACAGATGCAGAGCCACATCGAGGTGAACACACTGTCTCTACTGAGCCTTCATGTTCCACTTCACAGCCAGAACACGATGATACATGTGTAATAACTGATCAGATAATCAGTCGTTACGTTTTATTACTTAAAACAAGGTATTGGTTTTAATATTGACACTGAAAATATGTTAACACAGTTTTGATCCACTCACTCAGAATATCTGTGTTTCCCAATCATTTTGAATCATCACCCATTCAAATACGGTCAGGTCATATCCAGGTTATTAATACTTTGGTTGGTAGAGATCAAACATTCACTGTGAATTGAACAGATGACATCAGCCATGAAAAGGAATCTTTGTCTCTGGAGTCACGTTTGTTGTGGGTTGTTTCTTCTGGTGTAAACTTGTCGTTGTGTGTCTTCTCACCTGAAGACAGCTGACAGATGTGCTCTGGACAACAAAGTGAGTCGTCTGCAGTTTGACTCTGTGACGGAGCAGCTGAACACCATGTTCCACGAGCTGCTGCACAAAGTGACGGGGCAGGAGCAGGACTGGCACAAGGTCGTGGACAAACTCTCCACTGAGATGGAGCACAAGGTAGAGATCCCCGGTCAGGGACCTCACAGGTCTGTAGAAATGAGCTGTGTTGTTATTATGGTCTGGGATGATGTCCGGCCTCCGCTCTCACCACAGCTCAACAGGATCGAGTTGGACTCTGTGAAGAAGCAGCTGGAGGATCGATGGAAGAACATCCACGAGAAGCTGCAGACTCAGGGAGCTCCAGAACACGACGACGCTGCCGGCATCAGGAAGTACGAGTCTCTTTGTGTTTACTACCAGTTTCCAGTCATGCGGGATTCATCTGGTACCGACACACAATATTTCATCATGTGGAAAACAACAACTACACAGTGATGTTTGTGTTTTGTTCCAGACAACTTGTGGACAGATTTCACTGCCTCTCCTGTGACCGACCTGTCGTCAAGCACACGCCCGGACCGTGAGTCCAGACTGCACCTGGTCAGAGTTCAGTGTGTAGAGGAGCTGAGCAGCCTCACATATCACTGAGCTGTGTGTGTGTGTGTGTGTGTGTGTGTGTCACAGGTACGTGGTGACGCTGCCCTCCACTCCAGCCTTCCCCTCACACAAGTCCATCCGGCCGTTCACTGTCTACGCCCTGGAGCAGGTTCGACAGCACTACAGGAGGTGAGATCTCTTCACCAGCAGGAGGCACCAGAGTCTCAGTCTTCTTTGTTAAGGACTTTATTTAAACTGGTAAATCTAATAGTATTTAAATACATTAAACACCATGATGACTAATGAGAAAAAGTAAAATGACATGTTTATGTTTTCAGCTCAAAGAAATGTGTCCTATTGTTTGTGAATTCTTATTGATGAAGACCTTTGGTAAGATGAAGAGCAGGAGAGATTCACTGTGATGCAGAGACAAGGGAAACGCTGATACAGGATCAGCAGCCGCGACGACATCCTGAGGCCTACCAAAGTCTGTCGCTGTTAGCCTCATGTTAGCTTCAGCTCAGTAGAGACGCTGCAGCTCTGGTTTGATTTAGTTAATGATGATATCAAAAGGGGCTGAGACGTGATGATTGACAGCTGAGACTGACTCTCAGTTCCAGGAGCGCTTGTTTCTGTACGACCTCGATTCCCCAGCGTCTGTATCCCAGATGTTTTAGCTTCATTTCTGCAGGAAGTGGAGACGTGACTTTATTTACAGTCAAACTCTAAAATAACACTTTAATGATGATGAGTAGAAACTGCAGCAAAATGAGACTCAGGGAAAAGAAAGGTCACATAAACACACAGGAAGTTCTCAGAGGAACAGAAGTATATAACAGTTCATATTTGAATGAGAGCATGTGACTTTAGTTTCTCTCTTCTCACGTCTGGATGTTTCTCTCTGGCCGAGCAGCGAGCGCTTCACAGAGACGACGGACTACAGTCACGTGACCATGTCGCGGAGCTGCGGGGGCAGTCACACCGTCACCGCGGCCCACCAGCGCCGCAGCGGCCTGCCGACCATGAAGCACCACAGCCAGCCGGAGGTGGACGGTGGGATTCAGGTGGTGACGTGTAGTTCCAGTGTACAGACACACACAGACACACACAGTGAGTGAGGACACAACCTGTGACCTGTGAAAGTCTACTCTCTAAATGGATTCTGTTTGTTTGTTTGTGTGTCTGTGTCTGTCTGTGTGTGTCCTGATGGTCAGTCGGAGGAGGTAGACATCCTTGGAATGGACGGACACATTTACAGAGGACGCCTGAACGGCCCAAACATCAGAAGCACAGAAACTAAACTCCCTAGGATCTCCACCAGAGACGGTAAATGTCTGTAAACCTCATCAAGCAGGAAAAACATCCTGAAACATCGAGGCTACAAAACATCCAACTCAACGAGTTCCAATATGAAGAGGTTCACAAAGCTCAGAACTTCAAACTGAAGAAATCAGATCCACACACTTCACATTTGGTCCAGAAGCTCTGTGACGAAGGTTTAAGTGAAAAGTGGTTTCACACCTGATCGGACCTGATGTTGTTATTCGTCACTTTCTGCTGTTGATGTTTGAACGTTTCTGTCGCTGAAGGTCTGAAGACGAGAGACAGAACCAAAAGTTCACCGTCACACAAAGCTGCTGCTTCTCCAGAGGGAGGAGACAACACAGCACCTCACAGTGTCAGGAGCCGCTCAGGTGAGACTCACACAGACTCACACAGACACACACAGACACACACAGACACACACAGCGTTTGATGACTTATAAGGATTTTAATTAGAGCTATGAAGAGTATTTGTTGGTAGTAAAACTCAAGTATAAAGTATCACTATACAGATTGTTGTATCACAGACTGTAAATAAAGACGACATGACGGCTCCCATAAGTGAATCCAAAGTGTCTTCATCTCCCCCTGGTGGCTGGCTGCAGTATAGGTCATGAACCCTCCTCCTCCATGTTAGCAGGTGGAACTTGGACCAAACCCCAAAACAATCCAAGTAGATTTGATTTGGTTTCACTGGTTTGTCATTTGATCAACGTATCAACATTGATCCCATTGGTTCAAAATAATATTTATAAAATCTCATTACTCTTAGAATATTAAAAATCTATGAATACTGTCGATATTATTAAAATATTGTCCTCTGTGCGTCCAGCCTCCAGCAGCTCGACTCGTGATTGGCGGCTGTCGACTCTGGGCTGCTCGTCTCAGAGCTCCATCACAGCACCGAGAAGCTCAGAGGCTGCAGACAACAAGCAGGGCGACCTGTAGGGGGCGACACTGAGTCTGTACTGTTTCACCTGTGTAAGGAACTTCTGTAGGTAGGACGCCACCTACTGGAGGTAACAGGCTTTACTTTATTGAGCTTGGTTCGTTGTGGAAACACACATTTAGTTTTTTTAACTTCTGTGATCAGCCACTTCGAATATTGTTAAAAATAAAAATAATAATTTGTAATTTAATAAAGTTGAGTGTAAATTGTATCACGTCCTGTTGCTCCAGAGGATTTTTAATCATAATGCATGAAACATATTTCATTCAGAGTTTAAGTTGCCAGAACATGTTTTCATTCAATTAAAAGCCAAACACAACTCTATAAAATCTATTTATCACATTTATTCTTGAGGTAGTTGATGTGTTGAGCTGCAGCAGAGACACTGATCCATAAACATCAGAGCTGTTGTGGGGCCAGTAAACCTGGAGGTTGCGTAACGCAGGGAAACACAACACAAGCTACGACGTTCACATCCTGTTCACAGCACCAGCAGCAGGAAGGTCGCGGGGGGGTGAGTGAGGCTGAAAGCAGAAGTCGTCACAGAGGAGGAAGGAACAAAGTGTTTCCTGTCATTGAAGAATTCACTTTTATGTTGAGTCTATTTCTGTGGCGTCAATGTTCTCATTCTGCTTCTGGGAGATCAGATTCTCTCTGGTGAGAATTCTCAACGTTTAAATGACGACTAGAAACTTTCAGATTAAGACTTAACATTAGAAAATCATGAAGATTAAAAGCCACAGATACAGATGAAACCCTCAGACGTTACTCTAACGTTACTCAATAAAATACAGAACTCAAGTAAAAGCACAGAAGTGTTGGCAGCTAATAAGCTTCTGTTTAATTCATTTACAGCCCCTCGGAGGGTTTCAAAGAAAAGGCTTCAAAATCATTTGGTGATAAAAATCGTTGGAAAATTATAAGAAATGAAAATTTCTTATAATTTGACTATTTGTGAATAAAATGTGAAATAATATTTACAACCTTAAACTGTTCTGCAGTATATTATTTTATGATATTATTTATTTTTTACAGGCGCTGGTGCCATTTTCTCAATTTATATTTTGGTAAATGGACAGAAACACACGTCAGCTTCCTCCCACTGTTCAGACATGAAGACAAATGTCTTTAACTCACTTTAACTCAACACTTGCTCTTCGAGTCCCGTTGGGACGAGGTGACAAACAGCTCAACAACCACTTCCTTCCTCAACCTTCAGTAACGAGTAAAACCACAAGTGCCTCTCAACCGTTTGCTCTTCCAGTAAAAACCCCCGACGCCACAGGAAGTAGATCATACCTTGTTTTATTAAACATATAAATACAAATCTCAGCAGAAGAAATGAACTCGAGAGAAATCTCTATAAAAGAGTCATGGATCACAACAGAGTGAGTTTCTGAAATATCGTCCAAGTGATAAGAACAAAATCCTGAATGGAGAAAAAGTGTCTTAAAGATCATTTGTAAAATCCTCAGGATGTTTGAGACTCAAACTGTGTCCGGCCTCCAGCTGACAGGACGTCCACAAAGACCTGAACCTGCCGCTGACAGCGAACGCGTCAGGACGGACGAACATTCAACACGTTAGCCTGTTTGATTTAAAGGAAACATCTGCCCTCAGCTCACAGCCATGAGAAGACATCTGGATTTAAAAGGATCATAACAATGTTCTTACTAAAATCAGACATTTCTCCTTTATTTCAGTATCGTCACGTGATCTTCGAGTCTGCAGCCGTTTGTCAGATTTGCTGCAGTAATCTGTCTGATGAATTAAGTCTCGATAATCATTTCAATCACATTGCAATCCAAACATTTGATGGTTACGTCTGAACTGAGTAAACTGAAGAAATCTGTTCTCAACACTATTTCTCTGAGGTTTTACAAACAAAATGAGTCGATGAACCGAGAAATGGGCCGATTAAAAAACCACGTACGTAGCGTTTAAAGACAGTAAATCCCAAAGAGGAGGAACATCAACACGTCGTCACCTGTTCTCTAACGTTAATCTGATTTATTCAGACAAATTCACAAAAACCTAAATGAACCCAGAAAAGTCAAACCCGTCACACGGCTGCTTTTTCTTCGGGGCAGATTTTTCCATTAAAGTAAGTTTGGATCATTTCTGCGTCACATGTTAAAATATGATCTCATCACGTGCTGGAGCTCAACATGTCGCAGCTCACCCAGCCCGACGAGCTGGAACCAACCTGCTGGACAATAAAAACAATAGAAACACAGGAGAAGGTTGATTGTCTGTGAAAGTGTGAAAAACGAAACCTTCTGGATCTGAATCCCGTCTCTTCCCGACATGAGGTGACGTTTTGTTTTTCACAATTAAAACTTGACACTAATCTACAGGTGATTTTTAAAAATGTTTTATGTTAATTATAAAAGAGAGAAAGAGAACAGAAGAGTCTCAGGTTGGTTTGTGGATCTGAACAATCATTCAGGTCTGAGGAGACGGATTTTACCCGAGCGTCCGTCTTTAGTTCAGTTTGGACTCGTCTAAACCCTCTGATCCCGACTGTGAATACATTCAGAGCGCGTGGGGCCTCTCCCATTCAGACAGAGGTAGGAGTGGTTGAGCGTCTGAAAAGGTTGTGTGGAAAATCACTGAGTCGGCCTCGAACCGCTGCACAGACAGAAACACGGTGAACCCCCGTCCACGGCTCAATCGTCTCTACGCAGGTGAACGTGTGTCTTGTCTGGTGACGGCCTCTCGTTATGGAACTGAAATCCATCACTGAAGCTGGAGGATTAGAACCCAGCTCCTGCTCGGTCACCAGCAGGACGAGAAAAGAACCACACGGGGAATGTGGCATTTTCCAAATCATCAAATTATTGCGCGTTTTGTCCTTTTACCAAATTCATCCATCATTCATGGTGTTTTTCTCCAGCTTCATCCACACGGACACGTTTGAGTCTTTAGGTTGTCGGTGACCTGCTGGTCAACGTGGACACGATGAAGACGCAGGAGACAAACTGTTCGTCTTCAGTTTCCTCAGGAGAAGAAGAAGCAGGATCTTCGTCTTCTTCACACATGAAACCCCCCCCCCTCCCCATCTCCTGCTCCCCAAACAGAATCTTTTGTCGCCATGTGACCCCACCGCCCGTCCTGCCCCCCCCCCCACAGTCTCATCTCTGACCGTGGAGTGCAGATACGACAGGGGGCTGCTGGGAGCCGCTGGGCTGAGACACCGGGGGCCACATGGGAGTCTGTTGCATGTGGTAGTGGTGGTGGTGCATGTGGTGGCCGGTGGGCGACGAGGGCGGCAGCCAGGCCGGCTGGTGGCCGGGCGGCGACGAAGCCCAGAAGGAGCCAAACCCCGACGTGGAAGAGGGGGCCGGGGGGGAGCAGGCCATGGACGCCTGGGAGGGGCCGCTGCCGACGCTGGGGCCGCACTCAGACGCTCGTAGTTTGGAGAACATGGTGATGGCGTCGGGGAAGTTCGGTGGCGTGGCGGGAGTGTTTCTGGGCGTACACATCTGTGGGAAGAAAACGGCAGAAAGATTCTTCAGGTTAAGACGAGACGCTTGTTTATTTACTTGCTCAAAAGTCTGATTTACTTTGATACTTGTCGCAAAAACACATCGTCATCATGACCATGAACTTTTATAAGTAATTATATATAAAAACAAAACACACAATACAACCAAATATATAGAACTTGAATCAAGAGAATAAACAACAACCCCCCCCACACACACACACAGAAATAGAGGGTCCGCTCAGCTGTGCGGGGGGGGGTATATTTAGATCAAGTTGTGATCAAGTCACTTCCAGACACACACACACACTCAGGTTGTTTCTGCTGCTTCATGTTTCCTTTATAACAGTTTGTATTTTAATCCTCTTGTTTTTTATCATTATTTTCAGTGTTGAAGATGATTTTTATATTTTAAGTATAAATTACTGAGAAGTATTTTAAACAGAATTAGATGAAAGTGAGGAGACACTCAGATTTCAGTAAAAAGTGATAAACGGAGTCTAACACGAGGGCCGACAGTGTGTTCCTGCTCCTCCCCTCCAGGGGGCGCCGGTGTTCACATCAGATCTGTACGTACTTTATAAACAATAAGACGTCTCATGACTCCGTCAGGCCACAGGGGAAGAATGACTGACACACACTACACACACTACACACACTACACACATGACCCTCATGCTTTAACAACAACACAGAACCGGTTCTCTGTCCTGCTGACGACCTGGAACAAACCATCTGAGTGTTGAGCTGCTTCCTGATGTTAAAGATCTCGTGTTCCAGGCAGTGACACGTTGTCTTTTCATTATAAAACAGGTTGAAGTTCGACAGGATCTAAACACGAGAATCATCTCAGTTTCTGTTCAGAGGAAAACTCCACGAGAGCGACAGCGTCTAGTCTGTGATTGGCCTTTGACACGAGGCGGAACCTGGCAACACAGATGTTTCCAAACTGAAATGTGGTCGTGTGGATGAAGCCTTCAAGTCCAGCAAGACTCAGCATGTTGTGGTTGTTCTGTCACTTAGAGAACTGCACTTTGAGTTTCTTTAGTTTGATCATCAGACTTCATCACTTCACACAGGAGCCGAGAAACGGTCTGAAACTACAGATGAGCTCATTCAGCTTCAGAGCAGGAAACTGTCTTCTCACTTCAATTGGACTGAAACCACGGTTAAGAGTGTGTGTGTGTGTGTGTGTGTGTGTGTGTGTGTGTGTGTGTGTGTGTGTGTTTCAGGATGTGTGCAGCAGCCATGTTTCCAGTCTGCAGCTCGTCCTCCTGCTCTTGTTTAGTGTACGTGTCTCTCTCTCGCTCTGGGAGGAGTGTGTGTGTGTGTGTGTGAGAGGCGGAGGCAGCCGGGGTTTGTTATTATTTTGGGTGCAGTGCGATGACATCATCTGGCTGGAGGCTGTGCAGAACAGGACTGAACAAGGCTGCAGAGGAGTGAAGCAAGAGGCAGCTGCTCCCCCCCCCGTGCAGCCATGTTGGCTCACTGTTACAGAGACAGAACCAGTGATGCAGCAATAATGAGCCTTTAATCAAAGATGAACAAACAGGTTTTTCACTGAGCCGCCATCAACACTACGTTTAAAACCCTTCCCTGTTGCTATGGTTACGCCTGGTGGAGTTTTCCAGCCTCTGAATCAGAGACTTGTGTAAACTGGTCTGGTTTTAGTTTGAAAACTTTGAGGTTGTGTTTTGGTCTGAACAGAAACTGAGACTTCCCAGGGTCCGTGAACGCACCCCGTAGGAAGCCTTCAGGGGCTTTAGGTCTAAAACACTTCGTAACTTCAGTTGAGTTTCTGCTCTAACACAGTTTACCCCCCCCCCATCACAGTGGTGAGCAGATACTGAGGGAATCTTTCAGTGAACTGTCCCTTTAAACCCCCGGGTTGAGTCCAGCAGGTCAGCGGGTGCATCCGCCCACCGTCCAGAGGATCAGCTTCTGTTTAACACACGTCTGGAGTCTCCTCTTTACTGGTTCATGCACTTACCATCTGGTGGTGGTGACTGGGGATGTTCGCCTCCTGGAAGAAGGAGCTCAGGGCCGTCTGGAGAGACACAGAGACGAGGGAACACTTACACTTTGATTTGATTGAAACCAAACAACATTCAGCAGTGATGAATTTGTGGTGTTTCCCTCCGTTTACAGAGGGAAGCAGACAACATGAAGCCTCCTGCTGGAGGTGGAGACGAAGACAATAATCAGAGACTTGATAAAGATGTGAACAGCAGCTTTTCGTGGCCTAACCCTCTCTGAGCAAACAAGGAAACAAGTCGGCTCCTTGTTCAGTTCCTCACGCCAGCGTGAAGGAAAACACACTTCATGACCTGCCAGACAGAAAGCGGCTGATAGCAGCCAGTCCAAACACATTCCAGCCTGATTCATGTTAGTGACGGGTCCGAGGTCGACAACATGAGATCACCTCCGGCTCTCGGAGACTGAGACACACTGTTTGCGATCTTTTAGGATATTTCATGGGTAATAATTCATCAATAAATCTAAATCATAATCAATAGAAGCTCACAAGGTCGTCGTCGCTCCAAAAAAATAAATCCCTGCTCTTACTTTTAACACCGTGGTTCCTCGTTCGTAAAGTTTATCACGAGACAAACCTGCCTCCTGTTCACACCATGTGATCAACGTGTTCTAACATTCATAACATACAACACGTTTTCTAACCAAACTATCCATGTCCATCAAGTCCCTGAAAGTACAGATCACATGACCCCTCACAAACACTGGGTGGGCGTGTGCTGGTGTAAACAGAGGAATAACATCTGGTCTCCTCCACATGTAAACATCTGTATAATACAGAATTTAAATGAACAACAGCAAAGACAACAAGGTCGTGACACTTGTACTTGATTCTCCGTGTTGTTTCTACTCTGGTGGTTTTCTGCCTGAAGGAGGTCATGTGACAGGAGCCGGACCAATCAGAGAAGGCTACGTCATGACCAACAACCCAATCAGCAAGAGGTTGTGAGCGTGATCGTTTCCAAACATCTCAGTTTCTGTTCGTCCAGAATAAAGAGTTTTCAAACCAGAACAGAACCAGCACGGTTACAAACTTCTCCGGATCTGAAGCAGAGCTGATGTGTTTCAAATGAAAACAAAGCCTCAGATCAGACAGGGCAGGGGGGGGCTTGTTTTACTGCTCAGCGTCGCCTCCATTTCCCTTCACTGGCAGCCTCTCTCTCTCTCTCAAGAGCCTCAGTGAATGCAGTGGTCCCCCTCACAGGCTGGTTGTTTGACAACAGCAGTGGCAGCGCAGGAATGTGCCGTACAACGTGACACACATATCAAAGTGTGAAAGCTCCTCGCAGCTATTGTGTGAAGAGCCACAGAATCCACACTGCTCTTTGTCTCCGCTCGGTTTGTTCTGCAGGACGGTTTGATGAGCATCACTCACCAGTGTCTCGTCTGTCCACTCACATTTCCTGTAAACACAAACACTGTCACAGAGAGGAAACAACTCGGTGGAGAACGTCATCTGTATGAAACGTCCTGAATCAGTGGTTAATGTCACAACTCAACCAGGTCTGATCACAGCTTGTTGTCTTCACGCTGCCGCGATGACTCAATAATACAAGTCACCAGAATGACTAACTGATTACTTTATGCTACTCTCCATCTTTAAGGGCCTGTAATCAAACCCTCGCTTGTGATGACACATTTGAGGAAACAGGAAGAATCAAATTCCAACCAGAGTAATGTTTAACAGCTCGTCTCACAGACGCAGAACCAGTTTGAAATGGTATCTGTGTTTTCCTGTCGAGTGACGAGCGTCGTCCTCTCAGCCTGAATCAACAGCGTCCAGGTAACGAGGGGAGTGAGTCACTGCAGGGACACAACAACGTCTCAGCTTACGACACAGACAAGAAGCTCATCTCACAGAGAATCTTTGATATTAACCACTGGGCTGTGATGGAAGTCAAAACACCCCCAACAAGTCACGGCTCTGATCAAAATCCTGCACCTCTCAGCTCAAGTCCCTGAACGCAACACAACAACCTCCACCCTCGCCGTTTTCACACTGATCCATTGATGAGCTAATAGATTCATTCTTTTGTCTGCTTGATGTCAGACAGCAGTGACGTGTTCCTGAATCTCACTTCATCAGAGAACGTTTAAAAAGCTCCAGTTTAGTGTCACGGATGAGAAGCTGCGATCAGAACAAGTCGCCGGTTTATTTCATGTTTCTTCCAATCGATCAGCCACTTATTGTCCATCAACCTCCCAGAGTCTGAGGTAACGTCTCCATGTATGAAACGGATTCATCCGTCCAATCGTCTCGGCTTTAATGACAAACAGCACAGGAGGAGAACAGCTGGAAGGATGAAGCATCTGAACTGTTCTATAAATAACTGAGGAGAAGAGGATCAGTGTCAGTTTGTCTCCTGTAAAAACCGAGGAGATGGCGGCTCCGTCCCAGTGGAGACGTTGGGACAGACATCGTCTCTGACAGAGAAGTGTCCCAACAACCTGTTGGTTTGTGAGCTGATGCTTTGAAGCCACAGTTTCACATTTTCTCCAGCGCCATCTTGGTTTTTTGAAACCAGAAGTGACCATATGTGGAGAATCAGGGGGTGGAGCCTGACCGAGTCAATCACACTGTATGTTCACTAAATTATCATCAGCTGTAAGAGACGTCACGATTGACAGCTGACACTGAGTCCTGATTGGTCGACCCCATGTATTTGACCTTGACTTCACAGACTCTGACTTCAAATGTCGTCACCACCACAAGATGGCAGCTTCTTCCTCTCTGAGATGTTTTGGCTTCATTCTGGAGGAAGTGAAGCCTCGTCGTCCATCTTGTGTTTACACTGTAGGTTTATTATGACTTTAACGGTCTCGTGCTGCTGATGCTAATGTAATTCAAATGTATTATTATGAATGTTTCCCTGAGTTGTGTGAGTGCAGCAGGAACCTGCGCTTTAAACTCTGCGGGGATGTGAACACAACTAAACACTTTACATGAGACCCAGCGGCCGGCGGCTCGCGGGCAGGCCGAGCCCGAGCCGCCGCCGCCGCCGGGCGGAAGACTCCCGGGGACCCGGAGGATGTAAACAGACCCGGAGCAGCCCTCGGTGCTAAGCTAACGTTAGCTCCAGGAGCGCATGGTGGATGGAGCTGAAGGAACCGCACCGGGCTCCGTGAGAACCCGCCCGCGGCTCGTCCCCAGCGGGGCGGGCCGCGAGCCGCAGCCGGGCCGGAGCCCCAGAGGACGGACTCACCTCGAACTGCCAGTGGGCCGCCTGGAGCAGCTGCTTCGCCTGGTCCGCGGCGCAACCCGCGGTCAGGACGAACTGGTTGATCATCACCTGGTGCCGCAGCTCGTCCATGTTCACAGACATGATGTGCGCAGCGAGCGGGACACTGACGGGACACTGACGGGACACTGACCGGGGGGGGCTCCGGAGCTTCAGTCTGAGTCTCTGAGTCTCTGAGTCTCAGCATCAACAACGTTCTGCTGTCATCACCAACAACAAAGAGCAGAGCGACGCTCATTGGTCAACTCCGCAGACACAGACCACTACACGAGCGCTGATTGGCTCCGCATGGGACTCGTTTAAACTCATGGTGTGCTTGTTTTGTGTATCAGGGACACTCCCGGTGAGTGGAGTAGAACAGCTTCAGTCGATGCTGTCGACTCCGCCCCTCCGCGGTTATCCGACGTATCTCAACACGCGCTTTATTCATGTCCCACACTCTGACGTCATGTGTTTTCACGCCGCTGATTGGCTGCGTCCTGTGACCGGAAGATAAACTGCAGACATGTAAACACAGTAAATCTTTTTGTTCATTCAAAGTTTAGAAGATGATCATTTTATAAAAACCTTTTTAAAGCTGCTCAGACAGAAACACAGAAATACAAAAACACAAAATTCAAAAATACAGAAACGCAAACATACAAACATACAGATATTTTTATGAGAACAAAGAAAAATCTATAATTGACATATTGACATAAATAAAACTTACAGTACAACACATTTTAGATACAATATTTGTATAGTCTTTTTTGTAATTGTATACAATAATATTGTTTTTTTTATTTTGTACTTATATCATACATCAATAATTAATGATATATGTTTATATCATTAATTATTTATTTTGATCTCACACAGTTTAAGTGAACGAACGATCAGTATAAATAGAAATCTGTAGTATTTGTGTGTTTGCCGGTAACAGTGAAGAAGTTCCCTGATGTGAACGAGCAGCTGCAGCAGAGAGGAGCCGCCTGTCGACTCTTCTTCTCATGGGAGTGCAGATCTGTGTCGGTGAATAATTCAGCTGAGCTGCAGCTGAAAGCACATGTGACACAGGGACTTTATCTATTATGTATTGTTGCAGGCTGTCACCTGAAGAAACACTGAACTCACACTGCTCTCTTGTAGATTCACGGTTAACGTTCTATTCTTCCACAGACCAATCGTGTGAATCCAGCTGGTTCCAGTTCGTCATTGGCTCCACAGTGAAAAACAAAAGGATAAAACAGTGTAATGAATAAACAGATGAAATGAAGCTGAGCTGCAGAGGCTGTGACTTGAGATCCTCACAGAGTCGAGGATCACACATGAAAACATCAATATAAATAAATACATGAGAACGTTCATATCTGTGAGTTATAATAAAACGATTCCTGAGTTTTGGGTCAGAAGCTCAGACGTTGTGGTCGAGTGGAATGAGGAGCAGTAATTGGTCAGTCTGAACTTTGACCTGTTAATGCAGCGTGTTTGTCTGTAAATCTTCTTCTTTCCTCTCATTTCATCTTCCCATCGTCCTCTCGGACCTCCTGCTGTCTGGGAATCAGCTCTCTGATTGGTTGAGGCATCCGCTCAGGGTCGTTTCTCCTCAAAACAAGAAGATACAGTAAAGGGGGTCATTAAGGTCTGCAGTGAATCACTAACACACATCTACCTGATGGTCAGCAACACAATCAGAGCTTCAAGTTTTTAAAGTGAAACATCTGGAGACTGGACCAGTTCAAACCTACTGTCACACAAATCAGCATCCAGTTATAATACTACTACTACTACTACTCCTACTACTACTTCTACTACTACTACTTCTACTACTACTACTACTACTTCTACTACTACTACTACTACTACTATTGCTACTACTCTACTACTACTACTACTACTACTACTTCTACTACTACTATTACTACTACTTCTACTACTACTACTACTACTACTTCTGACTACTGTCTACTACTGCTACTACTACTGCTTCTGCTACTACTTCTGCTACTGCTACTACTTCTGCTACTGCTACTACTGTTACTACTGCTTCTACTACTACTGCTACTTCTGCTACTACTACTACTACTACTATTGCCTCTACTTCTACTACTACTACTACTTCTACTACTACTACTGCTACTTCTACTACTACTGCTACTATTGCTGCTCTACCACTGCTGCTACTGCTGCTGCTACTGCTTCCTGCTACTGCTACTGCTGCTACTACTCTGCTACTGCTACTTCTGTTGCTACTGCTTCTACTGCTACTGCTCTACTGCTACTGCTACTACTGCTACTATTCTGCTACTTCTACTACTGCTACTACTGCTACTGCTACTACTACTACTACTACTACTCCTACTACTACTACTACTACTACTACTACTACTACTGCTCTACTACTACTATTGCTACTACTTCTACTACTACTACTGCTACTACTGCTACTGCTGCTGCTGCTACTGCTGCTTCTGCTGCTACTGCTACTGCTACCACTGCTTTGCTGCTGCTTCTGCTACTGCTTTCTGCTGCCACTTGCTTTCTCTCTGTGCTTTCTGCTCTGCTCACTACTGCTGCTGCTGCTACTGCTGCTTCTGCTGCTACTGCTGCTGCTGCTGCTGCTGCTTTGCACTGCTGCTGCTCCTGCTACTACTGCTGCCTGCTGCTCTGCTGCTACTGCTACTGCTGCCTTCTCTGCTACTGCTGCTGCTATGCTGCTCTGCTGCTCTGCTGCTACTGCTACTGCTTCTACTACTGCTTCTGCTGCCTGCTGCTGCTGCTACTCTGCTACTGCTGCTGCTACTGCTACTGTTGCTGCTACTTCTGCTACTACAGCTACTGCTTCTACTTCTGCTACTGCTACTACTTCTACTACTACTACTACTTCTACTACTACTATTCTACTACTACTACTACTACTTCTACTACTACTACTACTACTACTACTTCTACTACTACTACTACTATTGCTACTACTTCTACTACTACTACTTCTACTACTACTACTACTACTACTTCTACTACTACTTTTCTTCCAGGACGACAGAGCATTTCTTTGTCTGTGATCTCAATAACAATATAAAAATATGATCAAAATATTAGTGTTCTATAACAATTTGACACTCCACTTACTACTACTACTACTACTACTATTGCTACTACGTCTACTACTACTACTACTACTACTACTACTACACTACTACTACTGCTTACTGCTGCTACTACTGCTACTACTGTTACTGCTGCTACTGCTGCTACTACTACTACTGCTGCTACTATTTACTGCTTCTACTACTGCTACTACTACCACTGCTACTACTGCTACTATTGCTGCTACTTCTACTGCTACTACTACTTCTACTGCTACTACTACCTGCTTTACTGCTACTACTACTACCTGCTACTACTACTACTGTTGCTACTGCTTCTACTACTACTACTACTGCTACTGCTTCTGCTACTACTGCTGCTACTACTGCTTCTGCTGCTACTACTGCTACTACTTACTGCTGCTACTACTTCTGCTACTACTACTGCTACTACTTACTGCTACTACTACTGCTACTGCTACTCCTGCTACTACTACTACTACTACTACTACTACTACTACTACTTCTACTACTACTACTACTACTACTATTGCTACTACTTCTACTACTACTACTACTACTACTACTACTACTACTACTACTACTACTACTACTACTACTACTACTTCTACTACTACTACTACTACTACTACTACTACTACTACTACTACTACTTCTACTACTACTACTACTACTACTACTACTACTACTACTACTACTACTGCTACTACTACTACTACTACTACTACTACTACTACTACTACTATTGCTACTACTTCTACTACTACTACTACTACTACTTCTACTGCTACTACTACTACTACTTCTACTACTACTACTACTACTACTACTACTACTTCTTCTACTACTACTACTACTACTACTTCTACTACTACTACTGCACTACTACTACTACTTCTACTACTACTACTACTACTACTTGCTACTACTTCTACTACTACTACAACTACTCCTTCTACTTCTACTACTACTACTACTACTACTACTACTTCTACTACTACTACTTCTACTTCTACTACTACTACTACTACTACTACTACTACTACTTCTACTACTACTTCTTTTCTTCCAGGACGACAGAGCATTTCTTTTGTCCTTTGTGATCTCAATAACAATATAATAATAAATATGATCAACTTAATATTATGACGTGTCTCTGAGTAACTTAATGTTTGACACTAGAATCACCAGAGTCTGAAAAACCCAAAAGTTATAAAATGTGTAAAATGTGTTTTGAAGTAAGAACAAGATCTCAAATAATATTTGTTATTTTCTTAACATTTCTCCCATTTCATTAGTTTTTGCAGTACAATCAATACAACATACAATTACAAATACACTTCAGTGAATATAAACATTTAAATTTAAAACATTTCAGTTAATTTTCCTCATTGAATTTAAATTAAATCAAAGGTTTAGTTGAGGACATCTTTTATATTTACTGTTACTTTTTGTATCATCTCACATCTTCAGTGTGAGTCAGTGAAAACTTACATTTCATACTTTACACACAGAGATATCAAATTATCTGACTCAATGATTTTAATTAAAAAACCTTCAACTACATCTCCTGTTAAACAAGTGAGACGATATGATATTAATGTTTGGACTTTTTAAAGTGAGTTTAGAAAATGTGTTGTGTGAGACACAGAGACACTGACACGTTAGAATAAATAAATATATCAGATAAATATATTAGAAGTCAAATAAAGCCTCATATAAGCAGATGAAACGTAATATATAATATATTCAATGGTGTGTGGCGCCCTCATCTGTCCGGCTGCGAGCACTGCAAGTTAAATTAATTAATAAAGTCTTTCTGAATTTTCAACTTTATTTGTCCCCAAAGGGAAATTTGTGTTTACAGCAGGGAACATAAGACATATAACAAAAACAACATAAGAACATAGAACATAGAACATAGAACATAGAACATAAAGAACATGGACATGTAGGACAATAAGGGATCAGCATCTTACTGATAACAACACAAATCATCAGAGAGACATCATAGTCGACATCGACAACAAAACAACACAACACCACACACTGAATTCTTATGGATCAACTAAACCTACATTTATAAAAATCAATATGACGTCTATCCTCTAGTTCATTTTGTCCCTTTACCAGAATTAAACAAAATAATCTTTATTTAATAAACTGCTTATTATCTGACTGTGTGTGTGTCTGTGTGTGTCTGTGTGTGTCTGTGTCCTGTCAGTCAAGTCCACCAGCAGAAGCTGTGGCTAAGTCGGGGTCTTTAATCCCTCGGGGTCTGGAGTCAGATCCAGCCCTCGCTGATCCTGCCGCTCTGTGGGGCCACTGTGGTTGGCTGCTCCCTCTCTGACCTCTGACCTCTGCCGGAGGTGAAGAGACGGCAGAGGGACGAGCTGCGTCTGAGGACGGGGACATGAGGGGACTTTGTCTCGTCTGCAGCTCAGAGCTGACGGATGTTTGGACAATGAGGCATCAGGTGTGAAAGATGTGAGATGATCAGGAGCTGCTCTTCTATCTGTTCGGATTCTAACTGATTGTAGTGAAGTGTATTTACTCAAGTTGTGTATTATATGATTTTGAAGAACTTGTATGGAATCATTTGTCGGACAAATGTTTTATTACACTGAAAACAAAGAAGTGAAAGAACTTTAAACAAAAATTAGCTTTTATTAGCAGATATTTTATTATTTCATAATGAGCAATAAAACACGAGTCTCCTCTGAATCACACGACAAAGTCTCCACCTGAACACAACAAACTGCGTTTCTACAACACAACAAAACACACACAGATTTTCACACAACTTTAATCTTCACATTATTAACTTTTGAAGCCGATCAGTCAAAGGTCAAAGGTCAAGGTCAACAGGACAGTGGTGGGGCAGACACATGTCTTCACAAAGACAGTCTGCAGCTGGAGCAGCGGAGGAGATGAAGCGTCGTCAGCAGCTTCTCGTCCAACACGACGAGACCTTTTATTGCTTTACAGTTTCTTTGTGAGGGGCCTCAGGAAACCACTCAGCCACACTAATAGAACGTTCAAGGGGCCAAACCTTTTTGTTTCGCCTGTTTCTCTCTTTTCTGTCGTATGGACAAAAACTACATTCCTTCACCCCCACAGTCCAAACACTGAGTCCAACTCTCACTCTGTCTGTGATGACGCTGCCAGAACTGTGTTGATCTCTGTTTTCATCCAAACTGAAGAATAAGGACAGAAACTATCAGAACAGAGAATCAGGAAAAGTACTGATACTGAAATAAACTCCTGCGTTTACATCCACACTCTCATTAAAGTATCATCACAGCCCAGCTCTGGGTCGAGTCCCTTTAAGTGTCACACACACACTGTGAATAAAGATGGACGACGTGACGGCTGTGTGAAGCCAAAGTTGTGTCTCGGTTCAGAGTTGGAATCCTTGGCACCGTAACCTCTTTGAACAGCAATGAATTCTGGGATACGTTGGACCAGGAAAGATGCAAAGACGCGTTTATCTGCCACACTTGAGGTTTGAAAATGAGTCTAGTCGCTCCACTGGGTCTCGGTCTTCAGACGCAGCCTCCGAAGGATCCAACCAATGAATTGATTGGCCTGCTCCATGTGAGCAGATGGGACATGGACCAAACAAAAAAGAGTCAAAGCAGACGTTAAATAAATGTTTCTGTGATTTCAGGAAGTTCTTATTTCACTGATGTTTCTGATCAGTTTGGTTTGAATCAGTTATTTGATGATGTAAAACAGACGTCAAACCAATGTGTTGCAGTAAAAAGCACAAAGTACTCAGAGTCCAGTACTGTAGTACATGTACTCAGAGTCCAGTCCTGTAGCACATGTACTCAGAGTCCAGTCCTGTAGCACATGTACTCAGAGTCCAGTCCTGTAGCACATGTACTCAGAGTCCAGTCCTGTAGTACATGTACTTAGAGTCCAGTCGTGTACATGTACGAGTCAGTTGTACATGTAAGTCTACATGTAGTCCATACACATGTACCAGAGTCCAGTCCTGTAGCACATGTACTCAGAGTCCAGTACTGTAGTACATGTACTCAGAGTCCAGTCCTGTAGCACATGTACTCAGAGTCCAGTACTGCAGTACATGTACTCAGAGTCCAGTCCTGTAGTACATGTACTCAGAGTCCAGTACTGTAGTACATGTACTCAGAGTCCAGTCCTGTAGCACATGTACTCAGAGTCCAGTACTGTAGTACATGTACTCAGAGTCCAGTCCTGTAGCACATGTACTCAGAGTCCAGTACTGCAGTACATGTACTCAGAGTCCAGTCCTGTAGTACATTTACTTAAAGTCCAGTACTGCAGTACATGTACTCAGAGTCCAGTCCTGCAGTACATGTCCTCAGAGTTCAGTACTGTAGTACATGTACTTAAAGTCCAGTACTGCAGTACATGTACTCAGAGTCCAGTCCTGCAGTACATGTCCTCAGAGTTCAGTATTGTAGTACATGTACTTAAAGTCCAGTACTGCAGTACATGTACTCAGAGTCCAGTACTGTAGTACATGTACTCAGAGTCCAGTACTGTAGTACATGTACTTAAAGTCCAGTACTGCAGTACATGTACTCAGAGTCCAGTCCTGTAGCACATGTACTCAGAGTCCAGTACTGTAGTACATGTACTTAAAGTCCAGTCCTGCAGTACATGTACTCAGAGTCCAGTACTGTGTACATGTACTCAGAGTCCAGTCCTGTAGTACATGTACTTAAAGTCCAGTCCTGCAGTACATGTACTCAGAGTCCAGTACTGTAGCACATGTACTCAGAGTCCAGTCCTGTAGTACATGTACTCAGAGTCCAGTACTGTAGTACATGTACTCAGAGTCCAGTCTCACCAGCAGTAGACAGTACCAGAGTCCAGTCCTGTAGACATGTACTCAGAGTCAGTACTGTAGTACATGTACTCAGAGTCCAGTCCTGTAGCACATGTACTCAGAGTCCAGTACTGTAGTACATGTACTCAGAGTCCAGTCCTGTAGCACATGTACTCAGAGTCCAGTACTGCAGTACATGTACTCAGAGTCCAGTCCTGTAGTACATTTACTTAAAGTCCAGTACTGCAGTACATGTACTCAGAGTCCAGTCCTGCAGTACATGTCCTCAGAGTTCAGTACTGTAGTACATGTACTTAAAGTCCAGTACTGCAGTACATGTACTCAGAGTCCAGTCCTGCAGTACATGTCCTCAGAGTTCAGTATTGTAGTACATGTACTTAAAGTCCAGTACTGCAGTACATGTACTCAGAGTCCAGTACTGTAGTACATGTACTCAGAGTCCAGTACTGTAGTACATGTACTTAAAGTCCAGTACTGCAGTACATGTACTCAGAGTCCAGTCCTGCAGGACATGTACTCAGAGTCCAGTCCTGCAGGACATGTCCCTCACTGCAACGTGCTGGGTCCGCGGGCCGCGGCCTGAGAACCTGCAGCCGCAGCCCAGTTGACTGGTGATTAAAAAGAAGCGCTATAGAAACCAGAGGACCAATGGAGGAGCAGGACGCTGTTTACAGGGAGGAGGGGGGGGGCACCGTTTCTATGGTTCCTGGACAAACCTCCTGCAGACAGGTATTAAACCACCGCAGAAACCCACTGCTGCGCACAGGAGGAGAGGAAGAGGAGCAGAGGAAGAGGAGGTGAAGAAGAAGAAGAAGAAGAAGAAGAAGAAGAAGAAGAAGAAGAAGAAGAAGAAGAAGAAGAGGAGCAGAGGAAGAGAGGAAGAAGAGGAGGTGAAGAAGAAGAAGAGGAGCAGAGGAGCAGAGGAGCACTGGACTTTTTCTCCTTTTCTTCATCTGTCGATCACAAAGTGAGAAACAGATGAAACTGGATCAGATCGAGTCAATAAACTGATAAACTGCTGGTTTGGGATTAAAACATCTGACACAAGGTGAGTGGGAATATTATCAGTTAATAAAGTTACACACACATACACACGGACACACACACACACACACACACACACACACACACACACCACACACACAACACACACGGACACACACACACACACACACGCACACACACACACACACACACGGACCTGTAAACTGTTGGAATGAAGGCTTGAAACATCCGAGTCAACTTTAAATTCACTAACGGATAAATAATTATTCTATAATAAAATATAAACTGTTAATAATAATAATAATATGACGAGTTTATGACTTTATATAGTTTAAAGTGAGTAAGAATAGTAATACGAATAATAAGATCTTTAAAAAAAATACTTTTTGAAATTAATAACTCAACAGACATTAGAATAAAAATCATGTTTATATTTGTATAATTCAATGACATCACATTTGTTCCTCATGTTCCTCATGTTCCTCAGGTTCCTCATGTTCCTCATGTTCCTCATGTTCCTCAGGCGACAGACTGAGAATCTACAACAGTGTTTCACTCAGACTCTGTTTTTAAATGTCATCATTGTCCTGTTCGCACTTTGCAGAAGCTGCTGAATATCCTCCCGTCAGGAGCAGGAGGAGGAGCAGGACAGGGCAGGAGCAGCAGCAGGAGCAGGAGCAGGAGCAGGAGGGCAGGAGCAGGACAGGAGCAGGAGCAGGAGGAGCAGGAGCTGGGTGCCACAGAGGAGGGAGGTGCTGGACATGCTGTCTCTGAGCTGTGCTGACCCCTGGCCGGAGGGCTCTGTGGGGCTGGAGGAGGAGGTGGTCACCGCCGCTGCTCAGGCGGAGGAGCGGGACTCCATCAGCGGCTCCTTGTGCCTGGACGACAGCCTGACCAGCCTCCAGTGGCTGCAGGAGTTCTCCATCCTCGGTGCCAGCGTCCCGCAGCAGATCCACCAGAGCTGCCTGTTCGGACACCCGCCGCCGGGGCCCGACGCCCCGTCCTCCCCTCTGGCCGGGGACCCCGCTTCCCTCGGGACGCCCCTGACCCCGGGGAAGCCCACGGCGGCGGCGCACAGCAGGAGGCCGCTCCTCCCCGGGATCGTGGCCCACGGGCACTGCCCCGACGAGGTGGACTACAAGAGCGACGCGCACATCAAGCCTCCGTACTCCTACGCCACCCTCATCTGCATGGCCATGCAGGCGAGCAAGAAGAGCAAGATCACTCTGTCCTGCATCTACCAGTGGATCACCGACAACTTCTGCTACTACCGACACGCGGACCCCACCTGGCAGGTAGGGACAACACACACACACAGACACACACAGAGACACACGCACAGAGACACAGAGACACACAGAGAGACACACTACCATGCGGACCCCACCTGGCAGGTAGGGACAACACACACACACAGACACACACAGAGACACGCACAGAGACAACCCAACAACACACACAGACACACACAGACACACGCACACACACACACACACACACACACACACACACACACACACTCACACTCACTCGCACAGAGAGACACACAAACACAGAGAGGCAGACACACACACACACACACACACACACACACACACACACACACACACACACACACACACACACACACACACACACTCACACACAAAGACTGCACATCCATTAGCCTCTGTAAGGACGTGTCATCTCCACTGTGTGTAAACGACTTTCTCTTCACTGCAGGTTTCACAGTTTTCTGAGGTCAGATCTCAGCTGGGTGATATTTTTAATTAAAGTAATATTGAATAAATCCATTTCAGAGGAACACAAAGTTCTGAGAGCTCTGCTGCCACACTGTGAGGTATTACTCACCTGGTTCAGTGTAATTAAAAGTGAAGCCACAAACACTTACATCACATTTACCTTCATACAACTAACATGAGTTAGAAACGTTACTAGCTTCTCCGTCGCCGGCTGGTTTCTCTGCTTGAGCAGGAGGAGGTGACGGAGGAGTCGGAGTTGTTGGGGCAGCAGATTCCTCGTGGAACGTTCAGGAATTCTCCAGAAAAGTTTAATTTTGCCAGATAAATGATTGATGAACTGTTCTCTGTGTTTCAGCGTCGGCCTCAGACAGTTCAGAGCGTTTTGTTATTTTAAAGCTGTACATGGGGCAGATAATATTTAACAGAGGTCATCAGGTCACTGCTCTACTCAGACCTCACTGAAGGGGGGGGGGGGATTAATGTGGTGGCTGCCGACCTTGTTACAAGAGAATTATTATAAGTTTAGAGTTAAAGTTTGACGATTTGGAAACTGCACAAATTTGAGGGTTAGATGAGACGTTTAATGTCTGTTCGGTAAAACCATTCTCAACCTCCGGAGTTTGTCTTTGTCTTTTGTCTTAAACGTATGAAATCCGCTGCAGAGACGACGTGTTTCTGTTTACGTCGACACCAGCGTCAGCTCCTCTCACCAAAAACTCGCTGTGTTTTCTACATGTGTGGCTCCTCTTTACGTCCTGAGATCTTTGATTTCTTGTTGTTATTTGCATCAACACGTCGACTCGCTGCCTGTGAATCCTGCAGAGGATCTGGGATCTGGGTTCTGTGTTCTCCTATCGGCTCAGTTGGACTTTCTGTGGACTTTATCCCAGGGCCCAGCTGGAGAAAGTCCTCAGAAAGTCTGGGGCCTGTCACTGGGTTCAGTTCATGTCTCAGAGCAGCTTAGGGTTGAATTTTAAAATGACTCCTAAAGTAATTTGTTTTCTGAATCTATTCTCAGAACTCTATCCGTCACAACCTGTCACTCAACAAGTGCTTCATCAAGGTGCCGCGGCAGAAGGACGAGCCAGGGAAGGGGGGGTTCTGGAAGATCGACCCACAGTACGCCGAGCGCCTCCTGAGTGGCGCCTACAAGAAGAGACGGATGCCACCGGTCCAGATCAACCCAGCGCTACAGAGCAGGCTCAGGGTCGACCTCCAGCCCCCGTCCAGAGGCGCCACAGGTCTGGGCATCAATCCAGAGTCGCAGCGCCTCCTCCGGGAGTTTGAAGAGGAAACTGGCGCTGACCAGAACTGGGACCCACATCTGGCTGAGGGCACCATGCTGGGCTCCTGGCCGGTGGTCAGAGGAAGAGCTGGGGCCAAGAGGAGACAGTCGCTGGGCTCCAGAAGTGGTGCAACCAAAGTCCTCCGGCGCTCCAGCTCCCCACTGCTCTCCATGGACGAACAGAAGGAGATCGGACCTCTGAAGGGGGACTTTGACTGGGACGCCCTGCTGGACTCCGCCCTCAGCGGGGAGCTGAGTTTGGACGGAGGAGAACCTCTGAGCCCCATCATGAAGGAGGAGGACTTGACTGTGCGAGGGACCCACATCTCCCCGGTCAATGCCCCGGCAGGGACAGCAGACATCCACGTGCTGGTGGAGACCCAGAGGAGGAACGACTTTGACGAGGAGACCTTCCTCGCCGCGGCCTTTCTGGAGAACCCCTGGCCTGAAGAAGAGGATCAGAGCCGCAATGACTACCTGTGTAGCTCCAGCGTCAACCTGGACCAGCTGTTTGACCTCGGAGACTCGTTAGGTGCGGACCCCAGCAGCCGGATTGACGCCCTCCTTTGAGGAATAGCTGCTTTCACACTAAAGACCCTTTGCTCTGCTTCTGTGGAATAAGAGACGATTTTTTTTACGTTCATTAAGCTCATGTTGTCTTTGTCATGTTGTTAAACGTATTTTTAGATTCAAGTTTTGATGCTGATTCATTCAACAAGACGCCACAATGTGCAGATCATCAACACGGGAAAACAAAACTGTGTGAAATCACTTTTTATGAACCACGAAATGACTTCAGACAAACAGAAACTAGTTTTCAAATGAAATGAATCCGTGAAGTGCGCCCCCTGCTGGCATCATTTTACTCTCAGGATTTTACATCAGTTATTTCAATAATGCGTGAGAGGAAAACTCTGTGAGCTAACAAGTTTGCTAACTGTCAATTAGCATCGTGCACGTACTAACACGGACGCAACTCAGCCTCACTGCCAATTCAACCCTGTGGCCAACTGAGGTACTACAACAAAGTAAAAAAGCATTTCCCCCAAAGAGACGTGTTTAAAAAGCTCTAAGTCTAATTATTACAACAATACGATTCAACTATTCATTGTTATTGCTGTTATACATTTGAATCTTTGAAGGTTTTACATTTGTCAACAGTTTCGAGGCCCAGAGAGAAAGTGTGTGACGTCATGTGACGTCATGTGACGTCTGTCGGAAAGAACACGTGAGTCCAGCAGGAGAAACACTAATAAATTACTTTCTCATAGAACTGAGAACGCAAATGTCACGTTTTGAAATCTGGTTCAGTTTGTATAATCCGAACAGTCTCACGAAAAACAAAATCACTTGACAAGCTTGTTAGCTCGCTGGACGTCTCTATACCGATTTGATCCATGTCCTCCTGTCTCCTGACTGAAAATCTGTCGTTATCGTCAGCGGACAAGTCGCTAATAATGTTATTAATTTGTAATAATCATAATTCATGTAACATCCTTTAAACCATAACTATGAGAAGCAGAGTGTGTAAAAAATAATGCTCATGTCTCCGAATTCAAAGTCAGAGAAATCAATGACATCTCCTGTTCAGTAAAAAACTACAGACGCACAAACTCAACTAAATCAAACCCTAAATCTGTGATTCTCATTTAATTGGAGCAAAACACTGTTTGTATCTGAGTTCACTTGGTGACAAACTGTTTTTTTCCGGTTCTTCGTCTTCTCCCGACGCTCTACGAACATTACGTCCTCCTCCGTTTTGGACTCTTTCAGCTCGCTTTTCACTTAAATGTCGTCACTGTCAAACGTGGTTAACGGCACAAACTCACACGTCAGATTTCACCAGATTTCACCAAACATTTGAGCAGATGAACTTTGAATCCACAGATCAAGTCGATCCATTTGAATTGTGAGATTTCACCACAAAGTTCTGCCATGAATTTGAAACGGTTGAACACGTCTCTGTGTTTACGTCATGAAAACGTGTTTGTGTTGTTGTCGGACTCAACTCCTGCAGTAAAGAAGAAGAAGAGGAGACGTGAGCAGAATGAAAATCTACAGCTCTTTCATTCTAAGATTCACTAAGTGAGTTTCAGCAGAAGCTTTTATCACCAGAGATTCACTGAGTTCAGTAAAACACAGTGAGGAATAATGAGATATTTGCCAAATGAGGTTTGGTGTAGAAGTGATTTACTTTATTAGCTGTAGGTTCATTTTGTGTTTGGGGTTTTTGGTACTAACTATTCTCTGTAGACATTTTCAAAATAAATAGGACCAGTAGATTAACAATAGTTTTGCAGGATTTTGTTCAAGAGGAAATGAAGCAGATCATTTAGTTTCAAATCGGACGGAGAAGTTTCCTGTAGAAATGAAGTAACTACTTTCTTTGACTTTCTTTGACTTTCTAGCAGAACAGTAGATTTAAATAGTCGAGGAAACACCTGAGCTTCACGTCTTCACAGTTCAAATGGACACAAAACGGCTTTAGGCGAAATTCTCCCACAAAGAACCATTAGGACGTTAAAATGCTCGTAAATGAATACCTGACCTTCTATGTGCCAAGAACAACACTTGGGACTCGACAGGGCGGCAGCGTTAAGAGGCTGTGTTTTTTATTAGGAGCAGGAAGTGTGTGTTTTGTACTGGTGTGTGTGAGGAGGTTGAGCGTGGTCAGTAAATCCCAACAATAAAAGTCCTGATGCATCTTGGACGTGTGTCATGTGACTCCATTTGAAAACAGCTCTTAACTCTGTAGTTGCAGGATTTTCTGTGTGAAACCACAGTGAAGCTCTTTCACATTCAGCTGCTGCAGTTGACTGCAGCTCTTCTCGATCAAATAACATTTATAAACCACAATAAATGCATCTTACCTCATGATTGATTGTGTAAAGTCGGAGACACTGTACCTTTTCTTTTACTTTACGGTTTTTATTTCATTTTCCACTTTTCTTTGACAATAAAAAAGCTTTACTGCATTTTGTCTAAATGTTTAAGTGATTTCATTTATCATTGATGTTGTTTGTTCATGTTCCCCAGAGGATAAACCACCTGGATTGTCCTCAAATTTACTTCAGATATTCATGGTACCAAGAGGATATATTCTAATGACGTCTCTAACTTACTGAGTGAAAGATCTCTTTGTCTTTATTAGGGATCAAGTGATCATTCATACTCTGACTTTTCCTTTAGCGCCACCTGGAGGTTGATTGTTTTTTATTGATCTCAGGAATCGTGAAGAAATCTATCTGTCTATGGTGCATTGCATTTGAACTGGTGAGTTAGTCAGTTAGTGAGTCAGTTAGTTAGTTAGTTAGTTAGTTAGTTAGTTAGTTAGTTGAAAAAAGGAAATACAGTATCACAACATTCAGTTGTATTTTTGTCTCAGTCTAAGTTTGAAGAATCTCAAAATCCAACATGGCTCCTCCTGCATCTTGAAAAAGTAAAACACAGTTTTATTTGTGTCTTCTTCGAGTCTCGTTGTCTCCCAGTAAACTTCTGTCTGTGGCTTTGGTTTTGTGAACTGGTTTCTCGAACCTGCCAAGGTTCACGTGAAGGTTGACAGAGCCGCAGACTCTTGTTTTCCTCTTTTACTGTGAGATTTACGTTGGTCTTTCCCTGCTCATCTCTGGCTGTGATCAGGATGGGGAATAGTCGCAGGGGGTGGTGGGTTTCTCTTTCAGGTCTTTGTCTGTGCTCAGTCAGACTCTTGTTCTCCGCGGTGTTGGGATCTGTGGTCCCTCATTGGGTCGGTGTGGGGTCTAACAGGGACAAGTGTCCCACGGCCCCATATATCACGTCTGTCTGCTGCAGATTAGCAAGGTGGCTGTGCTCAGGGGCTCAGATGAATAGCCACAGTAATCAAATGCAAATACATAGAATTGAAGAAGCGCCCCCCCCAGGACTGTGAACCGACCGGGTCGTCCGTCAGCGAGTCGCTGATGAGGTAATGATGGTTAAGAGATGAAGGCCATGGATAAAGTGCTGTAACGCTACACCTTTGTATGATGGACACCCAACACTCTGCTGGAAGCACAGGATCCTGCGTCCTCGTGCCCAGACCTGGTGCTGTTTCCTGGACAGGAGAGCTGGCATTTTCCCTTCCTGCCCCCCCCAGCCCGGGCTCCCTGCGGCCCCCCCTGGACTCGGCCCTCCAGCTGGATGGCATGGGCTCATACTCATAATGTGGCCGGCTGGTTAGATGAGAGGCCAGGTAACCTGATGCAGGTATTATCCCCTGGCCCTGCTGACGGCTGCAGGTAAGAGGAGCCTCCTGGTGAAACTAACCTCGCTGCTCGTTCCAACCCAGAAACGCTGCAAACTGAAAGTGCTAAACACCGACACCCGGAGTGGAGCCAGCGAGTGAAGGACGGAGACAACCTGACATTCGGCTCCGATATTTAATGCTTTCATACTTTCTATAACAATGAATAATGAATGAATCGTTTTTCCTTTTAGTGTTTATTCATCACTGACATAATCTTATAAAGAAAACGATACCAATACAAGAACATTGCTCTATAGATCATATTCCTTGGTCCCTTAAACTCAATTAAATCACACACTCATAGATATCAGTCTGTAAATATGTCTCAATTTAAAAAATCAAGATTCATTAATTATTCTCTCAATTTGAAAGAAAGTGTCTCAATGTCTCAACAAACAAACAAACAAACAAACAAACAAACAAACAGGCAGAAGCTGAACCTCTTTGGTTGAAGAAATAAAAATCATCTGAAATCATCGATTGTCAGATATTCTCTCTAATGTGATGATTTTCTTTCTATAACTTATTATTATTTCTGGATTTTAGTTGGATAAAAACCACACGTTTCTGACATGAAAATAACATTTATTTCTGTGTGTAACTGTCTTTTCTTTGTGCCCCCAGCTTCAGTCTGTTCTCTTCCAGCAGATGATTCAGGTTCAGATCTGATGAAACCATCTCTACATTCAGGATGTGTCTCTTTCTGTTGCCCCACGACGTCACTGGTATTCACTGAGGAAAGTGTCACAGGCTGAAGCTTATCTGCAGGTTCCTGAAGTGAGAAGTGAACCGGGAAGAGACGGGAATACGTCTTTTTTATCACACAGCTCATGAAAGGCCTGTTTCCGGGGTAACGGCTGGTACCATTGTCATGTAGGTCTGGGGGGGCGGGAGTGGGTGACTTGTGCTGGTCTTACCCAGGCTGTGGGGTTGATGAGGGCTGAGGACGGTGGAGCCCCAGATTTATTACAGCGCTGGTTTTGTGAAAGTTCACTTACCTTCGCAAAGTGGGTGAAAAACACATCCCAGCAAACTGCTCCCTGCCCAGTGGGGGAAGAAACTTTTATTTAAGTACAAGAACTTTAATGTAAAATAACCAAATGAAAGTCTCTGTGTTCAGCTCAGCCTCCACTCGGTGTTCTGTTGTTTGGGTTCGATCGTTGCACTTAAATTAGTCCACAGAAAATTAATTGGCAACTATTTTCTGAAACAATTTAACAATTCATGAACTGAACCAGAGACATGTTCCTGACGTGTTCCTGACGTGTTCCTGACGTGTTCCTGACATGTTCCTGACGTGTTCCTGACGCGTCCTGATATGTTCCTGATGTGTTCCTGTGTGTTCCTGACATGTTCCTGACGTGTTCCTCACACGTTCCTGTGTGTTCCTGACGTGTTCCTGACGCGTCCCGACATGTTCCTGACGTGTTCCTGTGTGTTCCTGACATGTTCTGCAGGTTCTCTATGTGAGAACAAATGTCTGAGTCAGTGTCTCTGGACATGTTCTGGATCTTCTCCTGCAGCCTCCTAGTAAAATGTGTGTAACATGTCAGAGTGAGTCCATGTGAGGAAACAGCAGGACAATGTGTGGAAGCTTCCCAGTGAGCGAGTGGACGTGTTGATGAGGTTTCTAACACGTGACGGACGTGAAGCTGGAAGAACACAAATATCTCAGGATGAAGAAGAGGAGCCGTACACGTAGAAGACGAAGACATGTTCCTGTTGTGAACGAGTCGGACCCGACAACCTGCTGCTGCTCCACAAACACCAACTACACAACATGTCAGGACCAAATTCTCCAGAGTTCATGTCTGAAAACAGCAACATTATAAAATACATCAGAGTGTTTTATGATCTGTTTGTTGAATCTATTCTCTGACATGACACGTGTGTGTGTGTGTGTGTGTGTGTGTGTGTGTGTGTGTGTGTGTGTGTGTGTGTGTGTGTGTGTGTGTGTGTGTGTGTGTGTGTGTGTGTGTGTGTGTGTGTGTTGGGTTCAACAGTATCAAAACACAAAGGATCTGATCATCAGCTGATGTAAATGTTGACTTATTAATATTTCTGTCTGTGCTGGTTCACGGGAGTTCAGTGAATAACGACGTCTCTGTGTGTGACCTTTGAGACCGTGGTCATCAAACTGATCTGAGAACAGCTGCTGGAGAGTAAATGATCTGTCAATCACATGTGGATGCTGATGTGTTGGTGGCGTCGCGGTCGGGACAAAGATTTGTAGATCATTGTATGCAGCGTCTTGAGGACGATGGTGGGTGTGTGTTTGAGGAGTGTGAAAGTGTGTGTTTGCATGTGTGTGTGTGTGTGTGTGTGTGTGTGTGTGTGTGTGTGTGTGTGTGTGTGTGTGTGTGTGTGTGTGTGTGTGTGTGTGTGTGTGTGTGTGTGTGTGTGTGTGTGTGTGTGGCTGATGCCCTCTTTGTCAGGAGGACACAGGCTGATGGGTAATCTGACATCCATCACAGGCTCAGAGAGCAATACACACTCTGTAACAACGAGGAAACAATACCCAGGGAAACAGTGGGAGGGCCACGTTATTCATCACACAGGGCTGCAGTGCTGGTGGAGGAGGAGGAGGAGGAGGAGGTGGAGGAGGAGGAGGTGGAGGAGGAGGAGGAGGAGGAGGTGGAGGTGGTTGGGCTCTTTTGTGGGTGTTCAGGGTAAAGAATGATGCAGCAGAGGACCAACATGACAAAGCCATTTCAGGAGTGACCTGTAAACCTCCAGACTGAGGAGGAGCTGATCCTCAACCTGCAGCTGAGACCTGATTCCTCTGAGGACCAAGCATCAGAAACTAAAACATACATATATATAAATATATATATGTATGTTTTAGTTACTTCAGCCTCCCTCCAGTGAATCAGCCTCATACCTCGTGCAGGTGAAGCTGCTGTAGGAATCTGTAGCAAAGTGCACAAACATTCATGGATATTTACACAGAAACGCCCGGACGTTCACTGTGTGTGGACTTATTCGTTGTTATCTTTAAAGGTCCAGGATCCATCAGCAGAAATATAATCTAATACTCATAAAGATTCATTAGTTTGTAATCACCTGAAGAAATGTTTCTTAACCTTCACTTGATGTATGAGGCCACCGTGCAGGAGAGGGAAGTAACTTTATCAGACTGGGAGGTTGGGCCTGTTTCATTGGTCGCAGGTGTTTTCCTCTGTGTTGTCTGTGATGGATCTGCAGTGTTACGCTGTCCAGGTAACATAAAGGTTAGTGAGTCACTGCACTGACAGAACAATGGTCTCTAAATACCAGACTCAGTTACCAGGCTGATTCTCAGCTTACACTGCTGCTGACCACATTTCACACCAGATCTGTGCCTTGTTTCCTCCACGTCCAGCCGCTCCTTCTCCTCTCGTGCAATGACGAGAAATCTAAAATCTAATCAAGGGATTTCTGTAGAAACTTCTGTGACGTGCAGGAGACAGTGAGATGGGTGATACTGAAGGGAGGCGCAGCAGGAGCAGCAGCTCAGCTCCTCGTGGAGGAGGAAGAGTAAAGTGATACCTGCGTGTGCTGTGACGCCTCCACAGCTGCTGAGTCTGAGGCAGAGAAACGGACTGAAAACAAACAGAGCCGTGGCAGCTGGGGGCGGGCTGAGCCGTACGCGTGTTCTTGGCGGCCACAGTTTGACCTTGGCCGGGCAGGTCCAGGCCTGCCTGTCAATGTGGGGGGGGGGACTCAAGGAGTCGCTTGCAGGACTTAGACCAGCTCAATGAGAAAGGAAAATACCGCTCAGGACAAACAAGGGCAGCAGCGTCGCCTCCCTCCAGCTCGCTGCGTCTCTTTAATGATCCTTTCTGTTTCAGTCAACACTCATCGGATTCCAACACACAGCTCGGCCCGCCGCTCTCACCACAGAGGACACTTTCTCTCCACTGCTTCTCTTTTAACCGCTCTTCACTCAGCGCCGTCCAGAGTTTCATTTGATTTCTTTATTTCTTTGTTTGTTTCACAGCAGAGTTGAAGCTGTGGAACACTGCTGCTTTACATATCTTAGACTCTACCCTCAATAGGTGAGCTGCCGTGGCGACAACAGTGACAAAAGCCTCCTGTACACACACACACACACACACACACACACACACACACACACACACACACACACACACACACACACACACACACACACACACACACACACACACACACACACACACACACACACACACACACACACACACACACACACACACACTCGTGGTACGGCCTCAGACCCCCTCGCTGCCTGTTTCTCTGTTGTTTTTGGTGAATCCACAAAGTGACTTGATGAGAGTGGACGTGGGACGGAGCGAGAGAGCGACCCTCCAGACTGGTTCCCAGCTCGCTCTCCTGGCAGCGCTCTGAACATCTCGCTCTCTCTGAGCCATCAGGCGGCTGCAGCCTCAACAGGAGCCGGCTGATTTATTCACTCACACGTTTCAACACATCAGACGTCCAATAAAACCACAGCCAGGTCGCTCCTCACGTCCCAGTGGTCTTCACCATGAGGAAAACCGTGAACTGTAAATAAAGATGGACGACTTGTCTCCAGAAATGAAGCCAAATTATCTCTGATACAAACTAACATCTTGCATCTGAACAGTA